>NW_010270845.1:17368-33727 GCF_000690775.1 Eurypyga helias
AGAGGCAGACTGAGCTCCCAGAAGCTGCCAGATGCACATTTTTCTCACCCCCTTCTAAAATATCACTGTAATTTTAATTTACTCAGACGAACGAGCAGTTGACTGAACAGACATTCATTATAAAATTCACTTTAAGAAAGCAGACACTCGGGATAATTTTGATTGATTTACTTGGCAGAGTTTTGATAGCTACTGAAAAAACATACTATTCATGTTTAGGTGAAAAATAAATGGAGTCAAATAAGTGTCACTGCATAGTACTAGGAGGTATATACAGCCACATGTAAAAATGCATAAACACAAACATTTCTGTACAGCAACTTTTCCTTTCAGTCTGTATAGAGAAACACTGGTTTATAATATGGGGAAAATATAAAGCAGACATACATGCAACAAGGACATGACAGTTACATAGGTCCCACCTGCCTCCCAAGAGTTACAATAATAATAACAATAACAATAATAATAATAATAAAAGCCTTTTTTTTTCAGGGAAAAAAATTGAAACCTGGAATGTTTTCATGTTGAGGTTTCCAGAGAGCTTCAGATGTTGAACAGATCTGAAGGTTATTTAAAGGCTTGATTCAAAGCCCTGTGAAGGCAATGGAAAGACTCCATTGGTTTCAGTGAGCTTGGGGTCAGACCCAGCTATTTAACCACGATCCCATTCTGCCCTCCCCCAAAATCCAAAGTTGAAGTCTGCAGATAAAAATAAACAATCGTATCATACAAAACTTTGTATATAGAATACAAAAGGTAACCGTTGACTTTTTGTATAAAATACAACTTTTTGATAGTATATTTATTTCACATATGTATAAATATAACCCAAATAATATGATTTTTATTATTCCTACCAAAATATTATTACTTTTTGGTGTTTTTTGTTGTTTTGGTTTTTTTTACAAAAGTTTACAAAACAAATAATTCTTTATATTTACAACCCAATACTGCGAAGAGTGCCCGGTCAGTGATGAAAAATAGACTATAAGGGTAGTGCACTTAGCCATTGCAAGGAAAGAGAACAAAGACACTAGCTCCGTTCAGGTACAAGTGTTCTGAAGAAATGATACTGGATTCAAGTTTTGGTTGCAAGAGTCTTTCACAAGCTCACATTTCAAATGCATCAGGCGTATCTTTACAGGACTGCGAATGGCCTCTACCACTGTTGAATTTACTTAAGTCAGGATGTAATTTTGACCTCATGGACGGCACTCACAGCCCAGTGTCTTCTCCACTCCAGGCTGAGTCCAACAGGACAAAGCTCAGCACTGAATCCACCAACGGACAATATCCTGAAGCCTTGGGACCAGCTCCTCAGCTGAACTATCTTTTTACATCACTTGAGGATCTAGAAAACAATCTGGTCTTAATGCAGAAACCAGTGGTGGCTTTTTCAATGTCATGTGAGGGTAGTTGATACTACCAGACTTCAGCACCCATTGCTCATGATAATATTAACCCAGCCCCGGCCTTGGTGGCATCGCAGTCGTCTGTTCCAACCAGATCTTCGGCAGTCACTGCTGACCTGCTCGTGGCCGGGGTGTGTGCCTGTGCGTGAGACAGATGAGCCAATCCTCCCTCCACTTTACACTCATGTACCTACCATTTCTGTCTAGTTTTGCACAGTTCATAGGGGACACATTTGTTAGACCGCGCCTGTGTCTCTCCAAACTCCAAACATGTGGGGCACCTGAAAACCTCTTTAAAGACATGGAAAAAATTTGTATTGGCATATCAAAGGGACCACATGCACCCCAGCCAAAACTGGGGAGAATAGGGAGCTTTCTGGTGAACTGAGCCTACATGACGCAATGCAGGGGTGTGCAACAATCACTAGCTGGGGCAGCAGAAGAGACTCTTCAGCAGTCTTTCTTGTCCCTCTTACGAAAAACGTGTCTGGGAATGAGCAGCATCATGGACCAGCCCACCTCAGCTGGCACATCTAGCTACATGCCCATGTTACACCTTTCCTGGAGGTGCTGGTGCCGGTGTGTGTGACGATGCTTCTTGAAACATCATGAAAAATTGTGCCCGCTTGAAATGACAGGGTGAAATGACTGGAAAAGCCTTATTAAAAACTCTCTTGAGAAATAGGTCAGATAAGTGCAGAGGCTATTGTCAAGTAGTCTGCTCATCCCCCTGCCACTAACAAGGATGAATAAAGCACTTGCACAGGGCAGAGAAATGCCTCTCGGCACCGAGGCATGTGAATGTAGGCATTGTATTCCTTTGCCACATCTAGCTTTAACTAATTCTGAGGAGGCTGTGAAACACGTCTCACCACATCAATTTAAAGAGCAGCATTTTAATTTGAATTGCAAGATCTGTTCCCATCTATGAATCCTGCTGTCTGACTCACTGCGGAGCTGCTTTATAGTGACATAGCACCTCCTTCTGATAGCCTCACTGACCAAGTGTATAGCATAAAATTAAACATGGTTGAGACTATTCCCTGGCGCTGAGGTCAAACGTGTTGAACAACCTGTATCCTTACTGCTCCACTCTGTTAGTCTTCAAGGCAAGGTGGCTGCAAACTGCCTATGGGAATGGTCCTTGCCCCAGGTTAATTCCCTAGTGATGCACAGAAATTGCTCAGGGCAGTGTTAGTTGGGCTATTCCCAAACCCAGAACAGATGATTGAGTCCAGTGCCCAGAAGTATTCCCCAAAATCTGTTTCATTTGCAAGCACAGATGCGGCCAAGTGGAACCTCCTACTGTGAGTAACCCAGGTGGTTACAACTGATCTGCACACTAGTTTAAGGGTCAGCACTCTTGTAGTCTGCCCGATGGAGGTCGTGGGAACCTGGGCCATCATTGGACCTCTTTCAAATCCCCCCATATGGCAAAGGAGACCTATGGGAAAGCGGGATGGAGTCAAAATGCTCTGCATTTGAAACGGTAGCCTCTCCCAAGAGAGAGACACAAGTATTTCTGCTGGGGTAAACCTGTTTGATAGAAGAAGACCGGGCTGAACTACCTGACACACGCTGTGGGTTAAGATGAAAATGAGGATAGTGGCTTTGCTGAGCCACGTTACGCATTGGCCCTCCTCTAAGCTGGACTGGGAAAGTAGTCAGTGAGGGTCAAATTGTGAGCACCCTTCCCACTTAAGTTGTCCGATAAGTCACTGGAGTCCCTGGGGTAGGGCAAGGTGGCAAAGCAAGGATACTGAGCTTTGGTGTAGTTCATCTCAAGTTTCCCTCAATGCCCAAAATGACTGTGCTGCTGGCAGGACAGCAGCATCCTCTGAATTCGCTGCAAGCACTGATGAAAGGGAGAAGCAAACACTAGAGCACATTGAATAATGCACCGGATGGTCTGTTTCCTTCTTCCCTTGGATGAGACTGCTTTCTCTTTCATGTGCTACAGAACATAAAGCGTTTAAACCAAAATCATCAGGAAAGCAAACGTGAGTTTGTTCTGTGTAGAAGTAAACAGTTTTTTTAACACAATGAGATTTACACAGGGCCTGATGCTGCCAGGGCTGAATAGTCCCAAGGAAGTTAAGGGCTGCAAACATGATGACTGAAGAACTCTGGACCGCCTGCACTCAGAGAAATGATGTTCCACAACCCATACTGTTGTGTGTGTGGGAAGCTAAACACGTTTTTCCATGCAGCCCCTGTGAAAAGAACTGATGGTTTTGTAATGTGCTGGGCACCGACGTGGGGAACAGATCCTTCACGTGTCCTCACTCCTTTGTGGCAGCATGAATATCACTTACGTTATCGTTTCATTGGGGGAGACTTCAATTTTGTTCTTAGAGCAATTCTTCCAATGGGGCAGTCGCCCTACATGGTATCTGAAAGGACAGCCCAGTTACTGGAGAGTAAATTAATAAAGCAGGTTGTTGGCGTCCAAAGAGAAAGCTGATGTCCTTACTGCCTCTTCAACTGTTTCACCCTTGGTACTGTCACTTACGAGTGGTTCCCCAAAATTTCATCAAGGTTGATGTCTTTCATCCAGTCATCGTTACCAGGTTCCGTCTTCAGTAGAGAATCTATAAAGTCTGAGTCACTGTTGAGGGCAGGTCCTATACTGTCACCTTGTTGGTTCAGAAAATCAAACGCAAGGTCATTACTGTGGTCACTTCCTTGGTAAGCACGAGAATTTTGGTTGGTAGATGTGAAACTGGTTGACGGCAGAGATGACGGAGGAGTCATACTTGTTCCTGGCTGATTCAAGGTAGGCACAGTCTGTCCTCTTAGCTGGTTGGGTCTTATGCTGAGACCTCGTAGTGAGCCGGCAGATTGTCCATTTAGAGTCTGCTGCATTTGGTTTGGAGGAGGCCTCATTTGGACTCCCGCTGTCAACTGGTTAGGAGGTGCCAATGCACGCTGAGGAAAATGCTGGTTGCCTACACTGCGTTGCAAAGACTGGTTAGGATATGGAGTGCCAGCGGGGAAACGGACTCCTGTTTGTTTCAGTGCATCTTGCTGCTTCACTGCAGCTTCTTGCGTGGCCCAGTTCTGGGCAGTGGCAGTAGCCGTGATCATCACATTGGCTGGCCTTTGCGTGGGGATACCTGTGGCTCCATGGTTCAAGCTTGGCCTTACTTGCTGCGAGTTGACCACCGACCCCGTCCCAAAAGCCGCTACGTTGTTTCCCTGTGTCATGGTTTGCTGTCGAGACATCATAGGGTTATTCTGACTGGGCAGGACTTGATTTTGGTTTCTGTGTGGCTGCATTTGGTTCATTCCTGAAGTCACATTGTATGCGCTTGGTTGGTTGCAAGGAAGGTTCCCGTAGCAGCCCATACTCCGAGCAGCAGGAACAGAAGGCATTCGGGTCCCAGTGGGGGTGGACATGAGGCTGGAGCTCTGGGGCATGATGCTGTGAGTTGAAATTGGGTTGGATAAGGACATGTTGTTGGAGCTCATACTCACAGCTGGTGAACCACCTGGAGATGAGAAAATGAAAGTGTTAAAACAAACGTGAGTGCATCAGTGCATGGCATCATTCAAGTACCAACAGGTTAAACACCAAGTTTTTGAGCAGCAGAATTTCTTGAAGAAGATTCTTTGCTTTTAAGAGGACTTGTGCAAACTTGCTCAAGGCCTTAAAGATTCCTGTCATCCAAAGGGGGGTTTGGTCTGTATGGAGCCATTGGTGGTCTTTCCATCCCTTCAGAGAACATCAGATAAGCCACAAACAGTGCTCATTGTAAGGGAAATAGTGGACCAGGGAAGGATAGACAGAACCACTGGGCAGGAAAGAAGACATTTCTGCCTTTTTTTACAAAAACACTACACACCTCAGACAGGACAAAGCCTGTCTAAGTGAGCAGAGGCAGAGGAGATGAAGAACTTTTCTTCCTTACAGGGCATGGCTCATCCTGCCTCCCTCTTGAGGAAAAAGGGAGTGATAGGCACCATCATCAGGCCCCTTCCCCACTTTTCTTAGACCCCTACAGCAGTGGTATCTTCCCCTTTGGAAATTCCTGTCCCCGAGAGCAGGAGCCACAACTGCATCTCACACGTTTGCAGCACTCAGAGCCTCCCCCCCAGCCAGGTGCTGGGAGAGCAACTCAGCCCAGGCTGTGACCTGCTTGTCCTCCTGCGTGGTGGCCAAGCAGGCACGAAGAGATGGCCCGGTGTTGTGCCTGGCGAGTGCCACCTATGCACCCCCTCTAAGCCCTATTCCCAGCTGGGCTATGGCCGTTTGCCCTGCAGAAGCTGACTTTCCGATGTGGGAGCCACACAATACCTGATGTGCAGATGTTTGCTGCACACTGGCATCAGAATCCTGCAAGTGACGAGTTGGCAGTATGAGTGATCTACCATTCATGGCTAATGCTGCGCAGTGAAGGATTTTCCTGTACCTGGAGTGTACCAATGAGTCACAAGAAGAGAGGTTTCCCTTCTCTTCAGCCTCCAAACCTTGACAAAAGCTCACTTCTGTGGCAGATTTGTGCCTACCCTGAAGCCAGAATGTCATTTATGGAACATAGGCTGATGGCTTATGCAATGCAAGGCTCTGCATCAATCCCTGAGTGATTGGTTGAAGAAGACGAAACGTTTCCTAAAAACACCCACTGTAGATGGCACCGTGGAGAATCCCCCTCTCTGCACATAATTAGCTGCTCCATCGCTTAATTTCCTTCGCTACTGTTGCTTCCAGTACAAGCCCTCCAAGAAGTGCTGCTAGAAGTCAGATTCAAGGCAAATGAAAGGAGAAGTTTCTCCACACAACATCAGGTCAGCTGAGGAAATCTCAGTGCTGGACGAGCTAAATGCTTGTACTACTTTGGGTGGCTCCCACACTATGTGAAAAGCTGTTGAATGGCCTTGCTATCAAGCTACCACGGCATTTTGGGAATTCTCTGAGCCTCTCTCAGAGAAGGAACAGAGGAACACGTATCCCTGGAGTTTTGATATTGCCTAGGTAGCAACTAGTAGCAATTATTGGATATGGGACACTGCCTTGGTTTGATCCTTTGTACGTACAACAAAACCAGGCTGAATTTGTCTAATTTTGTCATCAAATCTTATTAAATATCAGTCTGTGTGATTAATTTTATTAGTTGGTCCACTATCAATCTCATTCTTACTACACAGGTGCTTCAAGGCTGTGACCGTGCCTGCAGCGTTTTTCCCATACATCAGTCTTGGTGTAATGAAGGCCTGTTTTCCAGTCCTCCATTCCTTCTAAGGTCTTTTCAAAACTTAACAGTTTTCAACCTTTGATTTCAAGGCTGTACATCACAGCTGCTCCCAGTAATAGCTCTTGCACATCTCCAGCATGGCTGTAAAGTAAGCTTTTCTTTTGTTCAGCACCATCTCAGACTGTCTATGTCCTTTCCGCTGCAATCACACAGCCTGCTTACAGTGATGTCTGGAGACTTATCAGCCATTTCCTTATGTGCCATGTTAATTTTGTATCACTCTGGTTTGTTAATCAAAATAGGCAAGTACAAAGTCAGATGCTTTAAAAGACATTACGTGAAAAACTATTACCTTTATCAACCAAAGTTGTGTCTTCATTGCAAAATTACTATGCTAGTTTGAAAAGATTCTTCTGCGTCAGCCCATGTTGCCTGACATTAATTATACTCCCTTCCTGAATTCTTTATTATTCAGGCTGTATCAGCTCCCCAGAATTTTTGCTGAGCTCTGCATTAGGTCACTAGCACTGTAATTACCTACTTACTCTTTTAATTTTTGTCATGGCATTAGCAGTCTTCCTTGGGAGTTTCAAGACTAAATAAAAAGTGACATTAAGAATTTGGAGAACATCTCAGCCAGCTCTTTTAAAACTCTTGAAGACAAATCATGTGCATACATATTTAAAAAGTCTATGTTTAGGAACAGCTGTTTAATATACTGTTCCTGCTGGAATTTCACCATAATGATCATCAGTTCCCTCAGACTGGAACCGAAGAAAACATTATCATATATTTCTGCCTTTTCTGCCTTATTTTTATGCATATGCTATTTCCATTTAGTAATGGGTGCAAAGGATTCCTTTTTTCCTTAAATACTTAAAAATAACCTCCTCCCAAATCATTATCAACATTGAGTGTGACTACACAACCCGAGTTTCTTGTTCCAAATCAATATAAACATAGATACCTAAATTAAGATCACCTTGCCCTGGCAGCCATGCTTTTCCACAGACTGGCTCTAAGCAGGAGGCATTAGACTATAGAGAATTTAATTGTTCTAACAATCACGTTGTCCTGACTTAGGCACTTAACTTCATTCCCCAAGCTGGGCAGCCCCTGGGACGAGAGATGCCTTGAGAAATCCACCTGGTTTTACACCCACAGGTACAAGCAGATTCCTTTCCATGTGCTCCCAGGGAGCCACCTAACTGAATTTAGCTCTGGAAACGAAGAGGAGAGAATCAGTGCTCAGCAGGCAACCTCACGATTAGCCTCGTCCTTGGCTTTGCTGGTGGATTGTGCGTTGCTCACTGCTTTTTTGGAAATACTGTAACAGCTCTCCGCAGGGGTGATAGAGATGGAGGCTCTGATCCTTTGCTCCCTTATGCTGCTACAGAAGAGAAGGAACGGCACAGAAATCGGTGGCATTTCCAAAGACCTGGAACAGCCATCTGGGGAGAGCTGGTTCTCTCCCTCCAGCTGAACTCCAAGTTTGGGGAGTCACTTCACTTGTTGCTGGGATGAAGCCCCTCCCGGGGTGACCTTGCGGCCGTTGAGCACCCCTCGGGCTCCCACCGCCCTGCTCCTGCAAATGCCACGCTTCTTAAAGAGCACAAGTGGTCGGGACATGGGTTGTACTTGTGCAAAAGACGAGGCTTCCTCTTTCTTTGTATTGCTATTTTTATCCTCTTATTTTTAACGCAAATATTTTCCATTCTGATTTCTTCCAGATGGGAAGAAATGTCTTCCCCGGCAACGCTGTGCACAGCAGCTGGGCACCTCAGGCTGCGGCGATTTGGAGAAACGCCCTCACTGCCCCATTCACCTGCTCTTGCCTTGGGGGTTTCTTGCTGTTACATGGCACTACGGGGAAAAGCGCAGGGGAATAAAATGCTTAACCATGTATCTACAAGCCCCTGTGTTCTTTTATTTAATGTTTTGTCTCTTCATCCCTGACCTGAGCAAAGCTATTCCCAGAAAAAGGGAACGGATTCCCTGCTGTTACTCCCTTATGCAAGAGTTTCCTAATCGCTCCATCTGGTAGCTTTGCTGCAGGCTCCCAGCACGGCCCTTTCTCCCAGGCTCGCCTGAAAAGCTGCTCTCCTCCCTGGGCTCACTCAGCAGGGACTTGAGATTTGAATGGACAAGTGCTGCCAATCCCACATGTTTCAAACCCAGGAGATGGGACTTCCAAATACCACGAGATTGGCAAAGCATCCATCAGATTAAGAACAAGGAGCCCCACATAACAATGGCGATCTCCTTATTTTGGGGCCTTTCACAGATGTGGCTGCAGTGATTTCCATTTTCTCGCTCAGGCTAGAAATCGTTTGGTTTTCAGTAAAAGCCAAGAATCTCAGTTAATCATTTGATTCCAGGAACGAGCCTTTAAAGAACAGACCAAATCACAGGGTTCCCCAGCAAACTGCCGGGGATGCCAAGGCATTTGTTTTACGGGCGCAGGAGGCACCAAGCCAGCAGGCAGGGCGCTCTGCCCTGTGGCATCGCCCCCACCGTGGGTTATTATGCTGGCATTGGTGATGCTGGTGCACATTCACTGAAGATGATAAACACTCAGGCCCGTTGGAAAGCAGCAGTTTCCAGACTGCAGCAAGATTATCATTGCTAGAACTTGTAAACAAAACAAAGGAATCCATGAACATTGCCTGAGCAGCTCAGCCGGGCTCTTCCACATGTAGCTGGTGCCATGGCCAGCAGGTCGGGCAGGGGGCTGTTGTGTGAGCAAGCTGCACTTGGGAACCCATTAAAAATGTAACAGAAGCTGAAAATGTTTTGATACAAAGATCAGGTAGGAAGGAAAGACTCAGATCGCTGGAAAGACTCAGATCTGCAGAGCCAACCGTTATGGAAAACCAAACTAAACATCTTTTTTTTTTCCTCAGTGGTGCATATAAAGGTATCCTAGAAGGCAAAGGATCCTTTTCATACGTAAATGAACAGACACTTTGCAGTATAAAGAGCACCCTTTGATCCCATCTGCTGCATTTCCCCCCATCTCCTCTCTCTCCCCAGCACCTTTTCTTTACCCTGTCTTTGCTCTCAGAGCAGACTCCAGCTAACCAGCAAGGTGAACAGCATGAAAAGCCAAACGGGCAGTCCTGTGCTCCCAAAACTAGGCTTTCCAAGGAGGTGAGGGCACAAGAGCTAAACCAAAGGCCTAGTCCTGAAGTGCTGGGCATTCTGTGCCTGAGGCAGTTCTGGCAGAAATCAGGGGCTTTTACCCTACTGTTTAACTGAGCTGTTGAAACGCTACTTGTAGAGCAGCGCTGAGGCCAGGGCCATGACGTATGAAACACCAAATGTTCAGCTGATCGCTCTGGTTGCCCATGATGGTGTCATAAAAGATTCCTAAAAATCAGTACGTGGGTCCTCATGCTGTACATGAGCTGCTGCTCAAAGGGATGGAAGGTTCTCATCTCAGTCTCTGACGCAAGAGGAAGGAAGGAAGGGAGGAAGGGAGGAAGGAAGGGAGGAAGGGAGGAAGGGAGGAAGGAAGGAAGGAAGGAATGGGAGGAAGAAAGGATTTTCATTAGTACATGGGCACTTACCAGGATATTGGTTTGCTTGTTGCATATTGACCACGTTCCTTCTTTGGTCTTTATAATCTGGTGGGGGTCGTGTCAAGTGTCTGTTCAGCTGATCTTGTGGAGTGATCTTCTCCTGGAGGATGAGAATAAAAATACATTGATTTGGTTTTCTTTATGCTTTCTTCTGTGTTTCATCCAACTCTTTCTTTCCTCAGTACGTACAGAGCTGAAGTGTTCTTCCTTTCACCCTGTCTGGTCCACAGAAGAGGCAGCTGTGAACCAGGGCCATCACCCACTGCAGTCTGTACCGCCACCTTTCTGCTAGTTGTAGTGTGTTTGAGTCTGGTCTAACTTTCCTTAAAATCACTGTGAGTTGCTGAGCCTCTGCAAACATCGGCCACGTCTGCAGTGCAGTACAAAGTGTCTTCTGACATCCACACTGCTTTGCTCATCAGGCAGAGGGGTCTGATGGTTCCTCACGGCTTCCTGTCGCCTGTGCGACTGGGTGTGCTTTCAGAGAAAGCACAGAGACAGGGCAAACACCCAGGTCTAACTCAAACACTCAGCTGGGATGCAGCTAGGGAGCAATGAGGGTCCCAACACCTGCCCCTTGGCCGCATCAGTGGTCACCAGCCTGTTTCAATCAATGGTCACCAGGGCCAGCGGGTTGAGGTAGGGGATTCTCCCTCTCTACTCTGCTCTTGTGAGACCCCACCTGGAGTGCTGCGTCCAGCTGTGGAGCCCTCAACATCAGAAGGATATAGACCAGTTGGAGCGAGTCCAGAGGAGGCCCTAAAGATGCTCAGAGGGCTGGAGCACCTCTGCTATGGGGACAGGCTGAGAGAGTTGGGCTTGTTCAGCCTGGAGAAGAGAAGGCTCCAGGGAGACCTTATTGCAGCCTTCCAGTACCTGAAGGGGCTACAAGGAAGCTGGGGGGGACTTTTTACAAGGGTCTGTAGTGATAGGACAAGGGGTAATGGGTTTAAATTGAAAGCGGGGAGATTTAGGTTAGATAGCAGGAAGAAGTTCTTCATGGAGAGGGTGGTGAGGCACTGGAACAGGTTTCCCAGAGAAGCTGTGGATGCCCCATCCCTGGAAGTGTTCAAACCTCGCATCAGCATCAGCGTGAGTTGATGTTTTCAGGGTGTTACTGCCTGCCTGTAAGCAACGACTCCTCAGGATGCATGGCCCCATGGCAGGACAATGCGGATTTGACCAGCTCAGTCACGGATAAGTCAGTGCTAGTGCACATGTGCCTCCAGGAGCTGTGCTTACTGGGCAAGTGCTGGACAGGCCTCACCCTTCCTCTGCAACATGCCTGGGTTTCGTGCTCGGCTGCTAGAATGGCAAATTGGCTCGTCAGTGCGAAAAAGGGTCAGACCTTGTCTGGTGTTGGATGTCTGAGTAATTTGGGCATCTTCTTCCTGTAAATAGCATGCAAACGGACCTCCTTGTGAAAAATTTGTGTTTTCTTCTGCCAGGAACACTTTAAAACACTGGGAGAAGAGCCTTCCTTGCTGCAGTTGGGCATTTCCATATGCACCCTGGGAGTGAGGGGTCTGAATAAGATTTATAAGGCTCATTCAAGGCTGAACCCTTGTGAATCAAAAGGACAAGTTATGTCCCAGGATATTCCTACAATACATGTGAAAACTGTAGGAAGGCTTTGTGTGTATTTCTATGAACACAATACAAAAGCAAATGCAAGCTGATCAAAAAAATGCATTCTGTAGAGTGATTTTGATTTTTATTTTACTAATTTTTAAGAAAAGTTACATGAGCAATTAACTTTCTGTTCTGCTAGAAATTCTGACAGAAAACTGCAATGTTTTGAGCTGACTTGAAGCTTCAGTTTTCTTCTGCATAAATTAAAAAGTCAACAAATATTTCCCTCATAGGACAAATGAAATCCTTCATTTCAAACTCAAGCTTTCTAATTGTATTTTTGGAATGGAAATAAATGTGTGAACAAAAAGATATTCTCTATAAAAAAATGAGGGCTTTTTTAAAAAACATCCCCACAAAACCATGAATGTGTTTCCACTTCTGTGTTGTTCTTTAGTTACTGAATGACATTCACTAAATGTGTCAGTATTTCTGAGTCTGCATCTTTATTGAGACAAGAAAGTTTTGGAACCAAAATGTCAGGGTGGCATGAATGGGTCTGCCTTGTAGGCTGAGCAATGAAGCTTGAGGGAAATAAGCCACAGGCTTGGGGTCTGCTGTCATTGCAGCCTGGGGAAGCAGAGCAGGTGGTAGTCTCACCTCCATCCTTCCCCAGAATCGTCCCTGCAGCCCTTCTCTAATTGCTGCAAGGCACCTGTGTTGCCTTCTGCTTGCCCCACGGATATGCCAAGCTCCACTCCTCTTCCAGGGCTTCTGTATTCTCTGTGCTTTGGCAAGCAGGGCTACCAAGGAATGGTGAATTGTTAGGACAAGTGGTAATGGCTTTAAATTGAAAGAGGGTAGATTTACATTAGATATCAATAAGAAATTCTTCATGGAGAGGGTGGTGAGGCACTGGAACAGGTTTCCCAGAGAAGCTGTGGATGCCCCATCCCTGGAAGTGTTCAAGGCCAGGCTGGATGAGGCTTTGAGCAACCTGGTCTAGTGGAAGGTGTCCCTGCCCATGGCAGGGGGGTTGGAACTGGATGGTCTTTAAGGTCCCTTCCAACCCAAACCATTCTATGATTCTATCCCAACCAAGCAAACTTGTTTTGAACACTAAAATCGATGTTCCTGACCCTTGTTTACACACAGTCACTTTATACCATGCTGCCTGGATTCCAGAGCCTGGAAATCAGCTTTCCTCTGTGGTCAAAGTAGCACAGCACTGCACCTCAGCAAAGAAAGCCACTGACAGTATTCATATGCCTCAAATTAAGGATATGCTTAGACTTCTCTCATAATGAAACCACAGTAGCTCGGATACTTGAATTGTTTCATATAAACTGAAGAAGGTTTCAGAAGGGCTTAGCAAAGTGCTGAAAAATATGAGGCATGCTCCAGAAGATTTAGGCATTGCCAAAATAACCTCGATGTTTTTGGGGCTCTCTTGCCCTGTCTTAGCTTTCTTTTCTATTGTTTCTATGACCTTTTCCATGTAAAATAAGGAATTAGAAAACTTACGGCTTCTGCCAACATCTGCTGCTGTAGAAGGAGTTGTTTTTGCTCCATCATTTGCCGTTGCAGAGCCTGTTTCTTTTCCATCAGTTGCTGATTCAACATTGATTGCTGGGATGAGTTCATGTAACCACTTCCAGTGTTTGGATTTGAGCAAGAACTGGAGCTTGGAGTGGGGCCAGCTCCCTGGCCTACCACAGAGTGTTGATCCTGAAACAGAAGAAATGGCTCGTGAAGGATGAAAATAATAACAAGCATCAAGAGAAGGAAATAATCCTTTTTATGCAATTAGCTCAAGTACAGGACACAGCCCGCAGATTCTCAGGACAAGTGACCGATACAAAGGCTTTGACAAACTAAGAAGGGGATTGAGTAACTTCATTGCTCATGGAAGGCTCTGAAAATGTGCCAGGTGGTTCCAGTGGAAAACCTCAATGTTGTACCAGGAGCTTGGGAAACCAGCTCAACAGAAGTAACGGAGCTGTCCTGGGGATCTTTCAGGAAAGTTGCATCGGGCCGTGTGGCAGTTTGTTTGACCACAGGGGAACACACTCGGCGCCTGCTGGTTCCTGCCATCTGGTGAGCAGCAGCGAGAAGTTACAGACTCATCGCTAGAAGTGGCATCTATTCTTAGAAAATACAGAAGCGGTAAGTTGTTACTTCGCAGTGGGGGGAGTGGTGACACTTCCATTCATCCCACCACCTCCCTGACATGAGCAATCTCTCAGAGATTACTAATTGACTCCCGTTAGTGGCAGGATTAAAACAGGCTTAGAGTTGAATAGCATCCTTAGTAAAACAAATGTTAGTAAAACAAATGTCTAACTGCACAGGACTTCGAAGAGCACTTTAGGGTCTCACTGGCCTTCGCTATGGATCTAGATCTGCTTCCTCTTCCCCATGTGCAGCTTCATGAGGAAGGGATGGCAAAAAGTCATCTCAGAAGGCAATGGGGAAGGTACTAGGGGACTCAAACCATGCACATACAGGATGAGAACGAACATGGGATGACAATATGCTGCTCGTTTTCTTGCAGCCATGGTTTCCCTTGGCAGCAATATGTTTTCTGTGTACTTGCTCCACCAGTGTTTGGCACTTGGTCCTTTATCAAATGTCAGAACAAGCTTTCTCAGTCCACACACAAAAGTACTCAGCCTATGTTGGATCACTTGATAGCCAGGTATTCCTTAGCTGCCCAGCTACAAAGAAAATAGGATACCCTGGAGAGGTCACAGCAGTCCTGAGAAATATCAGTTCTCTGACTCCACTTTGCTGCAGTTCACTGTAGGAACCTAACCACGTAATTCTCTGTAACCTAATATGCAGCAGCAGTTTTGCGCCGCAACACAGGAATCCACATCTGGAGTCTGATGTTCCCTGTAATGCAGCGGCTCTCTCAATGCTGAGATGCCAATGCCAGGGTCTGGTCTACTACCTAAGTAAAGCTCTGCTCCATCGCCATCGCCTCCCATGGCATCCAGGGACACATGGACTGACCAACAATGAAACAAGAACTGGCCAGGCACAGCCAACCCGTGCTCGGAAGACCACGGAGCACTGATGCTCATGGCTCTGCAAACCATAGGAAAGCTCATTTCTGTGCCTTAGCTTTTGTAACTCCCTCTCTCCATAATAACACACATACACACTCCCCAGACTAATCCAACTTATCTTTCTACCATCTGGCATGGAAGAAACACAGTGATTGTTATGGGTATTTCTATTTTAAAATAATTCTGTGGCTTTTAGATGGGGCCACATGGGTGCGTAGCTGGCTAGATAAAGTATTTGATGTCTCTGACTGAAATAAAACCCGTGACTTTCTTCTGGAGCCACCTGCAGCCCCCAAGGCAGTGTTACAAACCCACCCTTCAAAATTTATTGGGCTCTTACACAATTATATCCTGCACACTTTCTTTCAGTTCCAGAAGGAATCCAGGATTGCTCGGCACTGCCACATTTTTCAGCCCTTATGTTAGCTGCAAGATAGAAAATACCTCCTCTCAACAGACCTGCTTGCCAAGTTGTTGCGCAAACTTTTTTGTCTTTCTTAAAATATTTTGAAAAGAAAAATATGTTACAATAAATTGGCGTTGACTTCTATATTCAAATGACAACTCTAGCTTGAACCCTGCCACATGTTACATCCATTAATAGAATTCATCTGTTGTGTTTTTGCACGGATCATGCAGGCTCCCCCAAATGTTCTTCCACAGCCCTGCATTAAAAAAAAAAACCAACAAAGCCCAACCTTTTCTCTCTCTCAGCCCCTTCCAGCCCGTGTAAGCTGTGGGGAGGGATTTTGTTTAAAGATAAACTGCGTAGTGTCCATTCATGATACCTATCAAAGAAAGCTCTTCTGTAATGGCAACTGGCACAAAGCACCAGCTGCTTGGCAAGCAGGCCCTGAGAAAGCAGGATAAATCAACAACTTGGAGCCAGTTTGGGGTTATTTTGCATTTCGTCCTTTCTCTGCTGTTCATGAAATGTCTGTGTAAGCCTATGAATCTACGATGTGTTGCTTGTCCTGCCTGCTGATCTTCCATCAGCGGCGATGGAATGGGAGAAGGAAGAACAGTTTCCTCATAAATCAGGGGATTAGCTGCGTGGCAGTTTGACCCTTCGTGAACCAGTGCTATCGAGACTTACTCTCGCCCCGCGCTTGCATCGCTGCAATTCAGAAGGCAGAAAGGCTACTCTGCTGCCAGGGACGTGGGGCTTGGCCCCTGCGCTTGGACAAGGAACACTTTCCGGCATCCCTGCCGAGGAAGGGCAGATTTGGGTTGGAGCTACCCCGCTTCCATTGAACCGTTTCATCCTGCTCTAAGCCTGGCTTTGCTGCAGCAGCTTCACTACGACTCCACACTTCTAAAGCTGCCGGTGGCCTTTTGAACTTCATTCTCGGGTTCTCATGCCTGTGGTTTGTGCACTTCAACTTAGAAACCCCTGACCAAAGAAAGCCTGGAGTGAGACATGGATGTCTCCTCGCCCAGGGGTGTCTCTGCCAGCAGACTGCAGGCATAGCCCAGCATCCCTCCAGCTGGGGAGCCCCATGTGCTAGTGTGCTGGGTTCAGCCAGGA
>NW_010270846.1:0-39109 GCF_000690775.1 Eurypyga helias
TCCTGGCTGAACCCAGCACAAATACACATACAGAAATCTGTGGATAAAAATCCTTCTATTTCTTTTCTAAGTACTGCTGTTATTAACAGCAATTCACGATCCTAAATTTTGCAGCAGACACTAGCTCACCAAGTAACTGAGAAGAGAGTAGCAATTAACTTAATGTAAGCCCTGGGAAGCAGTCAGATTAAGTAGCAAAGATTGTTCCCTTCAACCTAGGGCACTCTTCTGCTAGCAATCTGGAGAGAAAAAGCTCCATATCCCATTACCAATTCTCTACGACATGCAAAACCAAGAAATACTGATTAGAATCCATCAGTAATTAAGTTTAAGCTGGTGTTAGCAGAAAGCTCAACTGGATTGGGGATGTTAGACTCTTGATTAGTTCACTGGCAGGAAACAGCCTGGGTCAAATTCAGCCTGTAAATAATTCCTGGGAAACAAATAGAGCTGTCTCAGCAGATGGTTTTGTTCCGAGTCTCGGGGTTAAAGAATCTGATACATTATTGCATGACAGAAAATGTAGAAATAGTGTAGTTTGCTTTTTGTGAGTTTCTCATGCTAATAGGTGTCTTCAGTCACTTGATGCAAACGTTTGCTACCCACTGAGGAGATGCAGGCTTCCAAGCCCTGGCAGCCTGGGCCTGTTTCATTTAAAAACTCCCTCCCTGTGTTTTCATACTGCTCCTTATGTGGATTTTCATCTGCCTTTCCCCAGTCCAGATACCAAGGACCCCTGCTGCCCTACTCTTTCCACACCAGGCACTGTACGTTCCTTAGTCCCTCTTTTCTCCAGGGCCCTCTTCTTACCCCCCATGCCAAAGGCTGTGTGCTTCTGCTAAACAGATGGCAGCTGCTCCACATGCCCCTCATTTACAGTTTTCTGATTTCCCTTCCCTTTTATGGCCATTGATGCCCAAAAGCATTCTGGACAGGCTGAATTAATCAGAATTAATCAGAAAGGATGATTAGATTCTCCAAGAACCAAGCTTTTGAACCAAGCTGATCAACAGCCACAGTGAAACAGACTGGAATGAAGTGACAGTAGAAAAGGATAGTTCAGGGAACTACAAGTTGGGAACTATTTAGGGAGAAACAAAAGCTGTACAGTGGTGCATAAAGCTATGATGGTTTAGCTTCTATTCAACATACTGTGCGTTCACCAGTGCATGCAAGGAAATTGTGGTTTTGGCCAACGCAGGGTATGGCTATGGATGGTTCTGGCCATGGATAGCTACGAGTAGCTATAGCTATGGATGGCCAATGGATTTAGGCCACTTCCCTTGATGAAGGGAAATAATAGACCCTAAAGATGGAAATGTTTGTCCATGTGGACATCCTAAAACATGGAATTCTCCCATTATCACAGGAGCTGCTTTACCTAGGTCACCATGAACAGATTTGGGTATCTCATCCAGGTCTAGAGTGACCTCCTCTAAATCCTCCAGCAAATGGACAACAGGTGCCACGTGTTAGAAAATGGAACATCTATACCAGAGCTTCCCCATTTCCTCAGGAGCAGCAACAGACTGTCCTAGAGACAGCAGGTATGGGAACTACCTGAAACACTCCTGGAGCTAAGAGCTCTTCCCTGGACAGTTCTCTTCTTTAAATCATAGAATCATAGAATCACAGAACAGTTTGAGTTGGAAGGGACCTTAAAGACCATCTAGTTCCAACCCCCCTGCCATGGGCAGGGACACCTTCCACTAGACCAGGTTGCTCAAAGCCTCATCCAGCCTGGCCTTGAACACTTCCAGGGATGGGGCATCCACAGCTCCTGTTCCATTCCCTCCCCACCCTCTCCGTGAAGAACTTCTTCCTGATATCTAATCTAAAACTCCCCACTTTCAACTTGTACCCGTTACCCCTTGTCCTGTCACTAGAGGCGTTTGTAAAAAGTCCCCTCCCAGCATCCTTGTAGGCCCCTTTCAGGTACTGGAATCTTGAGGATGGCTTATATTAATTGAGTTTGAGTTTAACATGAAGTAGGCTTCAAATGCAATTTTAAGGGCTCTGTGTTGTCTGTTTCCTCATCCACATGGCATTTTGGTTACATCTTTTCTGATGTACTGTTACCTGTAATGCCTACTCTTCAGAGTTCAGAAACTCAGCTCAGAAACTGGGTGCATGAATATTGCTCAAGCAATACCAATGCCAGCCATCAGCCTTGAATCAGCACCAGAAGTGACCTCTGATGGACTCTCATGTCCATCAGCATTTCTTATAAGCCTTGGTGTTACTTTGAACAAAGACAGACTTCAAAGTTTTAAAGGCTCCCTCTTCCCAAAACAGAGTGCACAAAGTGGAGGCTCTCAAAAGCAACATATATCCATCCTATATTAATACAAATATTTAATTGAGATAAAAAACATTAAATCTATTCCTAATTAATGTATTTTCTCTCATGATTGGTCTCACTTGTCACTACTATTCACCCACGACTTGTACTTTTTCCCATCGGTCTTTTGGTGAAGTCACACCACGGCTTTCTACATGTTGCAGATCAGACTGAACCCCGGTTGTTTTTTAAGATGTAACCTTCCAATCTCTACCATCGGGGACACCAGAGTGACTTACTGGTTGGCACTTGGAGCAGGAGCACTCTGTTCTGCCTCCTTTAAGGTTAACTGCCTGATTTTTCAGCTTTATATGATTAGACAGCACAAAAGTTTAAGCTGCTTCCCTCCCCTGTCTCCAAGGTTCAGCTGAAGCACACTGTGAAACAGAAGATGAGAACAGGTAGCAGGTTAAGGCTTTTGTTCCCTTTCTGCTGTCATGTGGCGACAGAAGAGATCAGCTCTCTGACTGATTCACTGGCTCCAGTTGTGAGGGAACGCTCATCTTCAGTTCATACAGATCTGGAAGATAGTTTCTAAGTGCCTGCACAGGTCGTTCCTGGCTGAACTTGCTCTGTCTCAGTCGTCTGAGAGCTGCCTGTTGAACCTTGGAGCAACCGCGATGCCAGCCCCTACATGGCAGGGTAAGCTGCCCGCAGACATGCCAGGCTGTACAGACTACTGCCTTACCCTAGAGTACAGCTCTGAACTGCAGCTCCTGCAGCTCGCAGGAGAGCTGCTGGGGTGGATCAAGCCGCTGCTGCATGGCATACACTTGCTTTTAGGAGGCTCTTAGCATGCCCCCTAAGAGAGGTGTTTCAACAAGTAGGGAGGTGAAGGCAGGGGCATTGAGAGGCTGATGCAGAGGACTAGAGGAGAGTTCACAGAGAGGGACAATCAAGATCCGATTGGGCTGGAAGCCCTTCATGAGGAGAGGGCTGGGGCAGGGATGCCAGCTTTATGCTTTTGTGAAATTAAAGCTCTGGTGGTTGTGATGCTAACAAACTCATCTAGATAGCAAAGAATGGTGGTGTAACATCAGATGGTGACTGACGTGCACACTGAAGCAGAAGTTAGACTGACTGTAAGAAGAATTGGATAAATCATGTCTGATGAAGGCAAAATGAGGCTGACACCAGGCTTTCTAGCTTCAGGCAGCAGAAATATGCACTCTCTCCCCTTACGCCACTTTGCTCCCACATGAAATCCCCTCCAACTTCATCATCAACAAAGCCCTACCAAGGGTGCACAGTCAAATAATCTGCATACATTGCACAGTGAAGCATCTCACTAACCTAAGGACATGTTAGGACTGCTTTTCCTGAATCCTAGTCAGAAACAAAAAACGTGAGAAATGAGATTAATTTGGATGTGTTCCTCCCTATTTAATACGCAGTCATATAGAGAGGGACCAAAATGCTGACTAGGGACTCCTGAGTTTACCTTCCGGGCTTTTATTCCTTAGCAATGGAGGCATTTCCATGGCATCAAGCAGATGGCTGAAATAAGCATCTTTTCTAAATCAAGCTACATGTGGAAGCCTAGAATCTATGTAAGGTCCGAAAAAGCTACAAGCAGGAGGAATCAGGGGGTGGGGATGAAGGAAGAAGGAGGAGAAAAAGACAGGGGGTGGAGAATAACACTGGAGAGAGCAGTGGTCCAGCCCCTCAGAATCTGAAAAGCATCACAGGAGCCTCTGGATAAAGACCAGCCTCTGTAGGAAGGCTAGGAGACAGAGGATTTCTGCTCAGTGATAAAACATGGTGAGTAGGATTTTTGTGATCTGCCTTACTGTTTGTTCTGGTGCAATGGCATTTCCTTTGCTCTGACACTCACAGTGACTCCAAGGCACTGTGATTTTGGGATGACTGCTCATTTTTTACTTATTTTTCCATACATCTGACAAGTGTGTGCCTGTATTTATATAAATGCACATCTTATCTCCTTTTAAAGCAATAAATTATGCAAAACAGCCCAAGCTGACAGCATTAACACTCTGCTGTCTGGTACCAAGAGGGTGCTGGTCAGAGCAAGTAAAATATGCCCTGTTTCTTTCTCAGGTACAGAGCAGAGATTTCTGCTCAGCTGCCTTCTCCTAGCAATAGCGATGATTCCATAGCTCCCTGTGCCAGAGTTTATGCTGCCCTTTTACACGGTGTCATTGGAACATTTCAAGCAGTTACATTTCTTTCAGCCCCAGGTATAGAAGAAAACTGAGTGAGGGGTGCAGAGGTTCTGTCAGAGAAGGAGCCTCCTTTTGTCATGGTCTCAGCCTCCTCCTGCCCTGCTGTACACCCCACGCAGGGCTGGGAGAAGCAGCGGGTGCCCCACGCGGGGCTGGGAGAAGCAGCGAGTGCTGCTGTGCCCCCAAGGACCCCTCCTGTCAGCACACAGCAGAACAGTATGCTGGGAGTAGAAACATGGTTAATTTTACTATGAGAAATCCTGAGCTCCATGGAACAGTTGGAAGGGCTTAAAGGCAGGTTCAGGCTTCCCTGTAGCACACTGCTAATAAGATTAAGCATTTAACTACACATCCTTCTAGTATTCTGCTGGGGAGTGTAAGATTCTACTTTGTCTGCTCAGTGGAATTAAGGCTGGAAAAAACCACACCAAAGTGCTTTTTGCTGGTTCTTGGTGAGAAAGCCATTGCCTGACCTAAATGTATATGCAAATAATTAGGCATCCCGGGTTACCCAGGAGAGAGAAATGATTAAGGGGAATGATAAGATACAGCCACTAACGAGGTGAGAGGAGTACTCCCAACAAGAGGCATGATCTCAGTGCAGGTTCGTGTGTCACACAGGCATCTTTAAAAATAAACAGTCTTCTGTTTTGTGAATCGTGACTGTTCCTGATTGCATCGTCCATCCTTTCCACCCTGTTCTTTTCTGTTTTCTAATGGAGGTGAGATACTAGCAGAGTAATCAGTTTAAGTGAGATGAGCCCTGCTTTAAAATCCTCTTTGTTTTCCACCATAAGGACTGTTATCTTTATTTGCTTACTAGAAACAGTGTTATAGTAACTGCAGACAGGATATCACCACCCTCCAGCAAGGAAGCATTTTATTGATTTTTAATTTAAAATCTAATTAACACAATGGAATATATACTCATGATTATTGGGAAGTATTTCCATTACTAATCTTTATCTTCTCAGATAGAGAGTTAAGGTTTTTGACTGTAAATAGTCTTATTCCAAAAATACCCCCCACACACACACACACTTTACTGGGAGCCCCAGCTGTCCTTTATGCATTGCTAATTGATTTGATCCTAAGCATTAAAAATTAGTGTTGTTCACTGACTTTAAAAGTAGCTGTGGCTCTCACCACCTCATGCTTGCTTGGTTTTGCATTTTAGGACTTCCAACTGGTGCCCAGCAAAAATCCCGTGGAGGTTAACTAGGCATAGGAAGGAAAAGCCCTCAGAGTGTTCTGATTTTTTATTTTCCCATTACACAATTTCTCAGGAAACATTTTTAAAAACATTTCATCCTAAACTGCATCCATTTTAAACATAATACATGTCCAAATGCCCAAAACGGATACATGATTTCAGGAAATCTAATTATGCTACCATTTTTATTTGGAAAGCAGGGGTAGCATTTTCAAAGGTAACTGATACTCAGGATCTGAAGTCTGATTGATATGAAGCCACTTGTGGAAAAGGGCTTTTGGATTCACTCCAAACTTGTATCCTAAAACATAAAAGCAGTCCAAATAGAGGGGGTTTTTTCTCCCTTCTTTTTAAATTAAAAAACCTAAAAGAGTATGCCATGTTTATCAAGTCTTTCATTTAATAAAAGGAAAGCACTTGGAGGGAGGTGAAATTAAGACTCTAAGTGGCGTGCAGAATTCTGCATTGCAAGAGACAGCAAGGTACCATCTCCACAACCTGCCAATTTTAAGAAACGTAAAGAAGCAGAAAGAGCATTCCTATCTCCCCTGCAAAATAATGTCTGTACTCTGAATTTTGCCTTTTTCTATTTCCGAGAGAGACAATTATACATAAATTACATGCCAAACAAGCAAGTAAGAGTGTCCAAGACAGACAGCTGATAAGATTTTGGAATAAATGAACTTTAATTACATTTTTTCCTACTTAAGGAAAAGTAATTTTGAGCCAAGCTTGCTGAAGTCGGAGTTCACCTAAATTTCCTCCTTGCAATACTATTATTTCTATTTATACAGCCACACTGAAGCAGATACTGCTACTTTCCAAGCAGGATGATCTTTCTAGAGTTACACCTAAGAGGACTGCTCTTTTAGCTACTGACACATTAAATCACTATCCATTTTACCTTTTCTTTGAAGATAAGCTAAACAAACCTTTCCACTGTGAGATAAGCAAGGAAGACATAAGGTAACAACTCTGACACCAGACCAAAACCCAGAGCAAGTCTTCCCCCATTCCTCCAGCGAGGGAGAATTGTAGACAGCTCAGCCTGGCAGAAAGCTTTGGGGGCCATGGCCAGAGGTATGACCTCTCTCTTCCCTCACATGACAGAGGCAATATTTGGACAATTTGAATCCTTCCTCCACTCATCTTCTCCTACTTCCTAATGAATATCCAAGCCCAGCTTCACTGCACCCCTCTTTGGCCTCCTTGTCTGTTAACTTGGATTTAGAGTTTAGGCCACCTGAATATGGCTGTTATAACCAGAATAGTTACCAGTCTTGTTCAGATCCTCATAACTCAGGTCTACAAGCAACTGCTTTGACTGTCCTAAAACCAAGTCTCCCTAGTCCACAGGAATCTGTTCACCTTCCCAGTCTAAAACTTCAATTAACTTTTAGGAATCACAGACACAGTAAAACCTTCTGTTATTATGAAAAGGCTCTCAGACACCCTGCACAGATGGTATATGTTTGAGCATAAAGTCTCCCTGCATTTTAGGAGCAATATTATCCAAATTTAAACCAAAACCTTAGTTCCATTCTCGTATAAGCCCAAAATCCAGATCAAATTGCCTCCTTAGACACTTGTGAAATCCTAAAAGTGAGCAGCTGGTATGATCAAGACAGATAAAAGTACTGTTTCCTGTAGGTGGGAAGTCCCAATGCTGCTGCACCTAAGACCATTGTAAATGACAGTTAAACTGTGGCCCAGTATAAGATTCAAGGATGTCCTCTATTTAAACATGTGCTCCATGGGTAATTTCACAGGTATTAAAAAAAGAGGTCAAGTCACATTAACAAGGAAACCATCCAGAGCCTGTTGAAAACAGAGCAACCTAGCCTTAGTAGACTGACTGCAACTTCCCACAGGTTTCTGTTCTTTACAGTGATTTGTAATTGCAAAGTCTATTTCCTTTGCAAAGGTGGAAATCAGTCCATCATATACCTTTTATCCCTGTGGAAGAAGAGCTACACTGCAAGTTAAGTCCGTGAGGAGAATAATTAAAAAGGAGCAGAGACAGGCAATAGTATAGCTGAGTGCATGGGTCAAGAAATCCCAGAGAAGATGTACCATTTTTTAAATGCCTAGAATAATTTTTCACAGAATTTTGATTAGCTTTACATAACCACTGGAGGGTAACTTTCCCTTACAGCACTTTAATCTGTTTTCTGTCTTCACTGATACAACTTCTAGGGTTAGAGATATAACTTGTGTCCCTGCAGAGAGGGGAAAAAAGGTATCCATGGTATAGTCCATTACAACCAAAAGTGCTACCAGTATTAATAGGTATAGAAAGAGAGTAGCATCACATAAATACTTCTGTTCCATATTTGGAAAGAAGGTCATTGATTATTTATATCATAAAAGGATGAAGAACTCATAGTATGGAAAGTCACAAAACAGCATTTGAGACGAATATTTTTTTAAAATTTGCAGATTCTGGTAGTCTGCCCTTAAGTGCCCTCAAAGAGTTGGCTGAGGAGATCTTCCCTTTCTTGGTGTTCATTTTAAACAAGATTTTTAATGGGGAAGATTCCCAAAGCTGTGCCGGTGTTAAAACAGGATAAGCAGGCTGACACAATGAACTAGATACTAATTAGTCTGGTATGAATCCTGGGGAAAATGAGAAAAAGAATATATGGGGATTAAATAGAGACATTAAACAATTAGAATACGAAGTTGGTGATTATATGCATAGTAGATCTCATCAGAAGAAACTGAAAAGGTAGCATAGGCTACCATCAGTGTATCTTACATTATTATATGACATATATTTTCAGTGCAGATGTTTCAGGCCTTTTCAGCTTTCATCTTAAAACTGTTAATCTAATCTATAAAAAAAGACAGAAGAACAAGCCTTCAAGTTTCTAGACCCAGTTATCAAACTGCTAGTCCATTGTGTTTCTTATCAAGGAGGTTCAATTCAGATCAAAGATTTCTTTATTCAAAAGATTATCTGATGACATCTGAATTCCTAGCTTTAGTAAGTTTCACACTTGACAATAAAACAAAGCCACCTCTAAAAGCCTTTTTAATGCATCTACAAAAAAACTTCCCAAGTGTGTAATTTCCTACAAAAATGACCCTCGCTTAATACTCAGAATGGGCAGAAGAAGCTGTAGAACTTCAGAGTCCTACATAACAGTGTTACAATGCTAGCACTTGCCATGTCACACACCTCTAACGAGCAGGACTCTCAGCAGCAGGACTTCCCACAGGGACACAGTACCTACTTCTACAATTGCAAAGGACTGAGATGTCAGACACTTTATTTTTGGGGTATTAATAATTGGTCTTGCGTCAGCTGCTTCTGATCATTTTCACAGCTCTGCTGGAGCTCTGTGCACTGAATTTCTTCTCAATCACACTTTGCTTTTCAGAAAAAGAGTGTAATCATGTCCCAGTGACCTATTTCTAAATATGCAAAACAAGTTTCCTGCAGCATCAGTGAACTCCAGATAGATGACAGCGTAGTAAAACGTTAACTGGCTTTCATTAAGAATGCTCTGCAATACTCACATGCAGCCCCAAACCCACATAATTGTGCCAACATCTCAATCATACTGTTAGACACCCATCTATCCCCACCCACCATGTCTTCTGTAGCATCTGTACTCGTGTTGTCGAATATACACACTTTACCCTGATGTTTTCTCCCGTTTGTCACTGACCTACATTTAGTTGTAAATATTGCTAATCACCTGCCAGTTTGCAGCTTCCGTAGGAAACAGGCTGTCCCTGATCCGCCTGCTGCAGAAGTGCTGCAGGTGACAGAACTCCTAGGTACACAGACGCGTATCTTGTGAAGTGTTGGTCAGACTGTTGCTGTCCCCAGCAAGCCCTGGCAACTGGAAAGCCTCTGGAGGCCACAGGCAGCTGCCACAGTTCCAGGTAGACTAAAGAGTGCTTTAAGTTGTACTTCAAGAGCGTGCAAGACTAGTTTTGGTGCTGAATTTAAAATCTGCGTGCCTGTCTTTGCACTGGGTGTAGGTCTGGATACACGGATATGATCTGAGATTGCTCTCAAGGGAGTACTGGTAATTTTTCATTTCAACAGAGCTGTTACATACAGTTTGTCAAGGAGTGCTAGAGGTTGCACCATGCTGTTCACGTGTGTTGCGCCATACAATGGCTTTAAGTGCTTTTAGTTAGATCTAACCAATTCAAACCAGGATAAATCTTTAACTGAGGTCTCATTAAGAAAAGATCCAAGCACATTCTTTCAAGAACAGAACTTGGTGGTTTTGTCCTGCTTCCCATTCAGTAAAAATCTGGTTTCTCCAACAGCTTTTAGGAAGTGTTTGCTTCTTCCTTCACCTACCTTTATGTAAGTCCACTGACCTACTCAGTATTCAAGTTGATCTAAGGCAGGAAAGGATCAGATGTGTCCAAGAAATAACTGCTGGAAAACTGAAAGTGTCATGGCTAAAATAATTAATGACTAATTAGATGCATGAAAACATAAACCAGATTCAATACTAAACCATGTAGGGAGAGACCAAAATTGGCATCAATACAGGTAATTGAGTACTTTTAGGAATAGCTAATCAATGCACGATGCAGATTCAGTGTGGCAATGCCTTGCTGTACTACTCTGGTCTTTGTAAATGGGAAATGACGCTTCTGTCATAATTAGCAGTGATTTTCAATGTGGCATTTTTGACTTTTTACAATAAAAATAGACACGCAGAAAATTATACATTATGCTCAGGAGGAAGCAAAAACAGTAATTCAGTTTCAGCATGCGTCCCAGGGTAGGACCAAGGTCTCTGGATTTTTTATTCACGGGTAAGGACTATTTTAATACAAAGTGAGCAACATGTGTCAATGTTTGGTTCATTTTCTCAGGAGATTTCCTACCTTGAGCTCTTTGTCCTCCTCAAAAGTACAGATTTCGGAACTGCTGCCTCCCTGGTGCACACACTTGCATGTTAAAGTTCCTCAGGCATTGTTTTTCATTGAAGCCTCTTCCACTTGTGGAATAAGACCTTTATCTTGTCAAAAGCTATCCTGCAGTCTTAATCCTAAATCCAAAAACCCTCATTTCTAACAGACAAAATATTCCCTGAACCTCAGCTACCAACCTGTAATGTGCACTGTCTTCTGCTTGCTGGATCTTCCAGCCATTGCCAACATACCTTCAGTTTCCCTTGATCCGTTTCTCACGCATGGCTGGAAAGTGATGGAAATTTCTGGTGGCAAACAAAACCAAGTGTATAATGCTTAATATGTTCTCCAGTTGTTTTCAAAGTTTACACTGCTAGCCACCAATTTCACAATATTTTTATTCTGCTGTTTTCTTTACAGAAACAGATGTGAGGAAGCAGTATGGAGCTCAAGAGAGGAAAGACCTTCATAAAATCCAGTGTGCAACATGAGAAAGCGCTACCAGTGCACACAGTCCCTATCAACAAAGACGATACGGGGAAAGACAAAAAGGCGGCCCTGGAGGGAAACCAAAGCGTAGCTGAAGTCCAGCTGGCATGTCTGGCCACGCACAAGAACTACAGATTTTCTACCAGAGCAGCAAGGAATGGAGCTGGTGACAACAGCCTGGAAAAATCATCTGGGTCCTCCTACAAACTTGTAAGGAAGAGTAAAACCCATGAGTGCGTTACTGAGGCAGATAAAACAGAGCAGTGCAGCCCCGGCAGCAGGGCTTGCGAGGAAGGTTTTTCTGGAAAGGGTAAGGGACGTCTTGTTAATAGCATCAGCTTTTCGGGGATGTCCAGCTCCAGCAGTAAGAAAGAGAGTGTCGTACGATGCAGCAGTCAGATGATCGACTACAGGAACTTTGTGCCACAGATGCCTTTCGTACCAGCTGTTGCAAAAACCATTCCCAGGAAAAGGATTTCCCTCAAGAGATCTAAAAAAGGGCTCAGAGATCTATTTCATATTAAAAAAAATAAACCACAGAGCCTCACGTTCCTGGTCGAGAAGGACAAGAATCTGTCCTCTCCAGGCTGCAAAGGTGAGATGTCTGGGCGTCTTGCAAAGTATCTTTTCAAAACAGGAGAAGCATTTGGAGCTGACTGCTTGTCACAAGACTGCTCGGACAGCGAGCTGCAGTCCGACTCTTCCTATGACTGCTGCAACACCCTGTGTGAAGATGTCGCCTCGCTGAAGAGCTTTGACTCCCTCACAGGCTGTGGGGAAATCTTTGCTGATGAGAGCTCTGCTCACGTGGAGCTGGAGAACAGCAAAGAAGTTCTGCTGAGACGAAGCAAGCACAAAGACAGCCCCATCATGGGCTCTTTCCAAGGGGGCGTGGAGCAGCTGGCCTCTCCCGGTCAGAATGAGACCGTTGAATTTGCAAAGTTATGGGACAATATCAACAAATCAGTGAGGCTACATCAGAGTGCTCTGTTTGACAAAAAGTTACTGAAGATACCTGGTCCTGACATGGAAAAGGCTAGAAGCCAGTCTGCTGTGTCTGTGACAGACCCTCAAGCATCATCTGATAAAGATGGTAACAATTCCAAAGAGACCTCCACAGAAACAGGAACACCCAAAAGTGACAACCAGGAATCCACATCCACAAGTGACGAAGGCTACTATGATTCATTCTCTCCTGGGCAAGATGATGAAATGAAGGAAGCTCAGACCCCTGGGGTCCCAGGTAGATTTCCAAGAGACAGCTACAGCGGAGATGCCCTTTATGAGCTCTTCTACGACCCAAACGAAGTCAAAATAAACCCAGTCCTAGACGATGACTTGTGCACATCTGAAAGCATTTCAGAACAAGCCATTGAAATCCCTTTGTCCATTTACAGCTTTCATGTTGGAGCTGAGGAGAACATGGCTTCCCAACCAGCTCTAGACATTATCAGCCAGGGTTTTTTCCACAGCACATGGAAAGGCAAAGAATGTTTGCTAAAGCTCTGTGATACAGAGCTTTCACTCACCATGGGGATAATAAACTGGCTGCGAAAACACTCAGGACTCGTTTCCTCCCCTGACTCTCTTCACAGTCCTCAATCACAGCCAGGAAAGTCTAATGATTCATTGATCCCACACAGCCCCAGTCCAGAGCAGAAAGTGAGCCCAGAAGCTCAGGAGGAGAAACAAAGCAAGGAAGAATCTAATACATGTAGCCTACGGGTGTCTTTGGATGAAAGCAAACCTGCAACCCAGGCCTCTTCAGTAAATGTTGCTGAAAGAGACCACAGCCTGGACTCTTGCCCAAACACATCAAATCTGGATTCCCAAGGAAGGGAAGGGAGTCACCACAAGGATTCTCCTACAGTGCCTGGGCTTGTGGAAAACACCAGAGCATCAAGTTACACACCACAATCAGAGGCTAGCAGAAACAATCCGCAGACAACTTCAACTGAGAATGAGAAGGTGAGAATTTCAGAAGGATGTGAGACATCTGGAGATAAAAACCCACTGCCAGAAAAGCTGAACAGAGAGAATGGCTCCCAGAGCTCTGAAAACCCTTTGTTAGATGACAATCACGAAGTAGAATCATGTTACTCCTACAAGACTGCTGCAACCTCACTCCTGGATCCCCTCGAGAGGGAGGACAGGAATAAACCAATATATCGCGCTCTCTCTATTTCCTGTGACAAACCCCTGCAGCCTCTTACTCTCGGACGCTTCCAGAGCTACATTAGCCCCACACCAACAGAGAGCAGCACTAACATAGTGCAGCTCTTAGAGCACTGTGTAACACAAGTGGCATCATTAAAAATCAGCTATGAAAACAAGCACCTGGAAGACAAATGCATTGGCAATGACATGAACAATATAATTCGTAAGATGTCCCAGTACAAAAACAAGTTATTGTTGCAAAATGAATGCAACTGCATTGCCCAAAATCCAGAATACTCCAGTATTCCTAGCACAAACCAATACAACCGTGAGACAAGTTTCCAATCCAGCAGTCTGTATCATTTGAAACAAAATGGGGAGCAAATTTGCTCTGAAGATCAGAAAAGTAGAGCAAAAATACTAGATGAGGTCACTAGAAGCAAGTTAAACTTTGAATATGCCCAGCTAAATAATCAAACACTCTCCTATTTAAAAGACTTTACACTTGATCTCAGTCCAAGTGACTCTGCCTCTGCTACTACTCTCAATAGACCAACGTTTTTACCTCTTTTTAACTCTGTCAGCTCAGACATCCCTGCTACATTCTCACAGCCTTCATACAGCACCACCACCTCTCTAGCCGACTCGTTGCAGCCTAGGGTGGCCAAGCAGGGCAGTCCAGGGCCGTGGAGCTTTGCAGAGCCCCCCTGCATGGGCCTGGCCAGGGGGAGTGCTCTGTCCCCTCACCCAGAAGCAGCGACTCCGGACACAGCAGTGATGAGGAGGAACCCCCTGCATTGAGAAGGTGAGTGCTGCTGGGAAGGCTGAACTTAAATGTGAAATAAGTAACATCTGTTCCCTGTTCACAGGGGGACACTTAGGGCAGCTGAGTCTGGTAGACACTTGGGATTTTTCAGTTTTCCAGTTTCATCGTTCTTATCTTTCACTTCAGCATGGTAGTTAAGAGTAATCAGAATTTAAATTACACAGTTGCCCAAATCAGGGGCCACGCATAGCAGGTAGCATATTCACTGAGTCTGACAAGTCCCACGCAAAGGTTGAAGCCCCATCCTCCACCCAGGTGGAAGTTTTCACACCAGCTCAATCAAGGAAAATTTTTCTTTCTCCGGCTCCAGGATCTGCCACATTTGGAACAACACTGTGGATATGGCTGCCTGGCCACAGACTGCAGGCAGCATTCAGCTCAGGATTTCCACCAGGTCGTGAAATCTTCTTGCTACATAACGACAGCATAAAAATTATGCCCTGCTTCCCCTCTGTAGTGACAACTGGATATTAGACAGCTCTCTGTCCAGCTGCTACACTGGGGGTCACACGGGGAAGCCACAGATCTGCAATATGTCACAAGGCAGACAGACATACCCTGTCCTGCAGCTGTATACATACGATATGCCCTCAGGCACAAGGGAAAGCCCACAATACTGTGCCACTGCTGCTAAGTGTACCAAAAGGATGTTCTCCCTAACAGGGTTGCAAACCTCAAGTCTCTGCCCAGCAGGTACAGCTGGTCTCCAGCCAAACAGTGCTGTGCCAGAGCAAGAGTTGGTGCCAAGGCATGCTCCATGTGAAAGGGTTGACAGGTTTCTCAAGAGAGGGATTATAGGCTCTGCATTGCACCTCAAGCCTTTGACAATCCTTGAGCCACACTTACATAGTATAGGGAGATCCAGAATTTGGTCTCTGATGTGCACTAGGAAACACCGGTGCTGTACAACAGGAGAAGCTGCTCAAGTACACAGCCGTTGTGCTGGCCCAGATCTGCCTGTCACACAAGGCTTTAGGCCAGAGCAGATGCTCTGTGTACATACTGCTCCAGCTCTATGCTACCTGAGAAATCCTCTGTCTTCCAGCCCCTGAGAGGAATCTGTCCTACAAGTGTAAAACCTGTGTAAATTCTCTATCACGTGCCCTGCCAAATCTGACAGATTGGCTGGACTCTGCCCAGCCCTGGCACTCTGAGAAGGAGCCTTTGGAGGTGGTGGAAGATGGAGAGGAGGCTGCAGCAAGGGCCAGGATGGAGAATTAAGGAACAGCTCACTACTGAGCAGAGAGACGCAGGGAACACCACAGTTCTCTGGCTCTCGTTGCTCACAGTAGTGTGACAGCTTTCTGGTCATCTCTAAAGGCTTCCTCACCAGCACAAACTAAAAAGGACAGTGTTTCTCTCTGCATGAGGCAAAAACATCCTTACATTTTCAAGTCCTGGGAGATTCGGCCACCCACTTTTCCATCTACAACTTTGAAACTGCCCTTCGCTGCTAACAAGCCTCCCATTGCAGGGAGGGATATTTTTCAGGGGTCTACATGAAGTTAAGTGCCACAGGCTACCCATCTCCAATATCCTTTACCCACATGTCATCTAGTTATAACCTATTCATCGATGAACTAGCTCTTCCTCTAGTAAAAGAAGTTATTTAATTTTTTCCCCATTTTTCTTGCAAACAGTGCTGCAGACACCACTGACTAGCAGGCCAACTTGTGTCACCAGATTTTTGGACAGAGCTCACCACTCAAGCACACACTGCTCTAGAGTCCTTAGAACTACTTGCCTCTATTAGACTATTTCTGAAATTAAAAATTCAGTACAGGCAAGGAAAGGTTTTTGGCACAGCTAGTATATATATAAGGAACCAGTGCTAGGTATGTCTTTTAGGATTAGAATGGCAGATCAGTGTATGCATTGGGCTGATATTTTTAGTTTGTTGGGAATATTAGCCTACAGGGTACTGCTAAGAATATCCCTGCCTTTGCAGACTAGGAACACACAAAGGGATTTTAATTTTAAGGAATCACTTGCTTTCTGGGAGAAAGGGAGAAGGCAGTCACAGCTGCCGAGACTGGCAGAAGTGGTAACACCCCGTATCCTTCCGCTGCACAAGACATGTCGCAAGTAGACATTACTGGACTTGGGGCACTTCCCACTGCCTTGGCAGCTGCTCTATGCCACCGTGTGTCAGCAGTGACACCTGCAGTGACAGGAATGTGACGCAGTTCACATGCTGCCACCTGAGTCCCAGAGAGATGAGAATTCAAGGTTTTTCCAAAAGGGATCTGCTGATTTTTGATAGAGAAACCACTATCAAAAATCGGCAAAAAAATAATTTGCATTGTAAAATATAGATGGAATTTGCATATTCATAAAGTGACTTCAAGGAATTGTCTCATTTCAAGGGGTCATTTCACTATAAGCTTGCTGTTTATTACAAATTTCTTACAGGAAAGGAATTTAGACAATAATTAAAATGGCATTTAACATGATTAAAAGAAATGGCTGTGGTGACAGATATAAACACTGCCATGTGACTGAGTTTTTCTACCCAGTATCTTCTTGCCTGCCCACATTAACAGATGGCTTACAGGTTTGCCGGAAATTTTAATTTTTTGGGAAGGTGACTCAGGATCTTTGCCTTAATCACAGAGGTGGTAGTGTAAGAGCGGTGACATACAAACATGGTGCCAACGCTGAATCCATGGAGACAGACATCGTCGAGAAACACTCCTACACTGGACATGACTGTGCAAATCCTAAGAGCTTACACGTGAAGAATGCTCCGATGTTCACTGATTCAAAATGCCACACTAAGGAGCTGTGAGAAAAGTGACCGAGCCAGAGGCGACTCCTGCTTTGCCCCTCAGAATGAATGCTGCACAAGCAGCACTGATGCAGCCCCTGCTCCTCCCATGGACTCCCAGGCCTGACCTGGAGGAGCTGGGAAGGAGAAGGGGTCAACTTCCTTGCCATTTATCATGGGGCAGAGGAAAAGTTGATATTAAAAGACATCAAAATCTCTAGGTTTTGTCACCCCATCTCCACACGTCCCAGGTTCCACAGTATCAAACGTGGCCATCCTCTCTGGTCCAAGCAGTGTGCAGAGTTCCTCTGAGCCATGCCTGGTCTCTGGCCTTCTTGATGCTGCTGAACACAGATGCAAAACTTTGATGAACTGGAACAACTGCACAACGGGAACAAGCTGCTCAGAAAAGCTGTGGATGCCCCATCCCTGGAAGTGTTCAAGGCCAGGCTAGATGAGGCTTTGAGCAACCTGGTCTAGTGGAAGGTGTCCCTGCCCATGGCAGGGGGGTTGGAACTAGATGGTCTCTAAGGTCCTTTCCAACCCAAACCATTCTATCATTCCGTGAAGAATGGTACAAGAAGTGCCAGTCTCAGCTCCCCTTCTGTTTCTCCCTTCCCTGGCATTTGAGAGAAATTTGCAAATGCCTCATAACTGAGCTGACCAGGAATCTGAACCCTGATGGTAAAGGAATCCCAGTGGCAAATGGGATCCTTACATGGGGGTACAGAAGGGTTATGTAGAAGATGGAAAATACCAGTAGGAAATGCGACGAAAGGCATAATTTTCATTCTTCAGTGTCAAAAGGCTAGGACTCAGGAAGTGAATGCAGTCCATCCCTAGGAGGATTCCTAGATTTATATACTCATGGACCACAGAAACAAAGCTGCCAAAGTTTGTGCTTTTCAGCTGGATGTTTTCCAGCAATAAACTCTTTACCCTCAACAAGGGAACACTGAGCAGTGTACTGGGATGTCTTTTCCTGACTGTTGAAATCTCTGGAGCTGATCAAACATGCAGACAACACCACTGCTTGTCACAGCAACTGGACACAGGTAGAACAAAGTACTCACTGCAAACAACAGCATTTTAGACCACTGAGCCATTTCTACCACAACACGGTTTGAACTGTGTGTTTCGTTAACTGGTAGACATGGCAGAGCAACAAAAAACGTATGTCTTTCCAACAATATATCTTCATTCAAATACTGAAACACCACATTATGCACCAGTAGAGGCTTTTGGATGTGTTTCAGTGATAAAAGGAGCTCATTGCAATAAGCTGGCCCTCAGGTCAGAAAAAAGTAGATAACTGTCAATCAAAGAGGGATTGCCATAATAGATAAGGCAGCTGTAGATAACAGAAGACAGTATGACATACGTGACTGCTGTTATCAAGGAACTGAGATTCAGAAGCAGATAAAATACAGCCTAGAAAGTGACAGCGGAATGTGTATCTGATCCTCACCAACAGAAGGGCTACTCACAGTCTAGGCAATTTCTGTAACGCCTTTTATTCCCCCCTGGTTCAACTTTATTCCCTCTGTCTTAAGATTGCATTCCTCCCAGACAGATATTTCTCTATCTGCCAGGCATAGGAAAGGCAGACTGCAGTATCTGGGTTTGATACAAAGGCAAAGCAGAGCCTTATCTGCATACAGGCAATTGTCTGATAAACTATGGTATTATGTCTCAACATGGCCAGAGAGATGCCTTAACAGTAGAAAACCAAAATGCAGGATCCCTCTGCACACAGCAGGAAAAGAGCATGGTAACACATTCAAAGCCTGGGGTCATAAATCCATATATTTCCATGCTCTCTCCATGGCATAGCAAAGAGGTTCCCTCTCAAGCCTCACATGATGAATGTAAAAACCATAAAACGCAGAGACAGCCAGCACATTTTCTGCACTGGAAATGCCTCTGGCTACGAAACATACACCTTTATAATGTGAGTTGCCCAGATCATCTTGCACTGAACCAGATATTGAAATCTCCTCTGACAGTCCACCAGCCACACGCGCACACACACTCAGGCACATACAGACATGCTCCTGTTCAGACAAATGCATCCCGAAGCACAAACGTACTATTTGTCACATACAGTACCACAGAAGCAAAGAGCAGGGAGACAGAGGTGACAGGCCACTGCCTCTGCCAATACATTTGAGTGTTAGTCACCATGTGCCCAGATACTTGGGCTAAATGCTAAATTAAACAATTTTCTCCTTCATTAAACAGTGTTGCTTCTGGACTTGGCTCTGTCTCACTGTACTGTCTTCATGGAACCTTGTCATCAATGCTTACTTTACCCAAAATCAGAATTCTACCAGGAGGAAGAAATGTTCTTGTCAGTTATTTGCTGGAGAAGGGTTTTTCAACACAGTTATCAAGACAGATGATCTCTTAAATGGCAGATGCACTATAATGTTGCTAAATGTGTGTCGTTTTAAAACTGAAGAAATTGATTTGCTGCTTTACCCGCTATTGCAGTAGGATGGTTTCCATGGATACAGTCTTATAGGGACTCTATTTTTCCTCTGTTGACAACAGTACAGAAAGCTAAATTCTCATCTTCATTGCACCAGCATAAATTTGAAGCCAGGGGAATGATTCCCAGATTTAACCCTGAGAGCAGAAGTTAGCTCCCAGTCTCCTTCAGCCTTGAATTTGAGATTTTCAGAGGGGAGGTCATGGAGGGAAAAAAGAAAACCGTTTCTATGGACAGGAGCATGGGCTGAGTGACAGGACATAGGAAACACAGTGTCTTTGTGTAAGAAATGGGGAGAAGTCAAGGCAGAAGGCAAAGAAATTAACTGCTTATTCAGCAGCTTAGTGTCTTGCCTGACAACTGCAAAAATACAAGTCGGGTTTTGGCTATAGAAGACCTTATCATTATCTGCATGGGACTGGGCCAAATATCACCCTATTTGTTTAAATGAAGGGATGAACTGGTGGTTACCATTCTGAAGAAAACCTGCTTCACTTCTGTTTTGCTGTGATGGCCAGGAAAGCATAAGGGTGGGAAAAAGCAGGACACTAGCATCCAGTTACAGAACAGGCTGCTTCATCCAACCAGGAAAGAATCTTCCCCCCATCTGCAGTACAATCATGGAGACACTGTATGAAAAGCAGATCCTCAGCTCAAGAATGCTCTGTACAAATCTGCTGGCATTTAAACTCACCAGCCAGCAAGTGAAAGAGTAGGAGGAAGAGCCTGGAAACCTCAGCTCTTTGGACCTCAAGTGCAAAATTTCTGGTTCTGTTCCCCCCATCAGAACGTGCAGAGAATGGCATAACCAGAATCCTCCAAACACCACCGTGTCCCACCTCTGCCAATGGGCTGCAGTAGGTGCCTGGAAAAGGAGTGTCAGAAACAGGGCAAACGGAGAATTTTGAAATCTGAAATAACCAACCTCCCATCTCCTGGCAATCTGCGTTCTCTCAGCTAGACAGTGATGTCTGGTTTAGCACTCCCTTTTCCATACTCACTTAAATGTATGAACTTTGAAGCCTTCTAATTTGTACCCTTTAGTGTGTTTAGTGTGTGTCTCAGGCACCTCTTAACATTCGGTGTCTATTGTACTGTATGTATCAATTTTGGTTCCAAAATATTCCTTCTGAATTTCCTCCTTTTCTGACATCTATTTGTCCCCAAAATGGGCACTGTCCCTTTTGTGGCTTGGAAACCTTTGGGAGATTATGAACACTGTTGTGACTGTGTATTCAGGGCAGGGGTCATGCTTCAGTATTTAAGTCTGGGGCCTCTGTGTAAACAAGGACTCATAGTCCAGGGAGACAGCACAGAAGTCCTTAGCACCAGAAGATGTTCTGCATTTTCCTCTAAAAAAAACCCAAAACATTTTAAATTTGGTTAAAGTAAGTGCAAAAAATGTGACCATCACAGTGAAAGGCACAGAGCATTGTTGTCATGAACCAGTGCTCATGAACTGTAGCGCAGGGAGGCTGCACTATTTTAAGGAAACATCTAAAATGAACACAGTTCCCCAGCAGGTCTTATGGAAGGCTCTTCTGTTTTAGGCAAACCCTCCTTGTCAGTTTTTAAGAAAGGCTAGCCTGTATACATCTGGTGTGGTGAGTGTCTTATGCCACTGAAATCATGGGGACTGCATCTCATTTGCAACATTTGAAGGTGATAAAGATGGCTGCAGTTTGTGGACAGCAATATAGCTCTCGATAGAGAGAAGCAAAACGTACTGTACATTAGGCTTTTCCTATGGAGTAAGGCATTAAATCTAAGCTGCTCTCTACATGCACACTGGAGGCTTATTCAGGTAAAGCTTAAAGGGATAGTAGCAGCCAGTGATTACAACTGCACAAATAACACCAGGATAGAGCAGCCAGCATGTATCTCTCTTCCCCCAATCAACTGTCCTCTCCCTTGAGGTAATTATATCATCCAAGAGGAAACTGAGTCTGCAGCTCAAGATACAGGGAAGATTACTGCAGATCCAAGAAAAAGGAAGGTTCTCTTTGTGCTTGTTTCTGATTGAACGATTCTCATTTCACAACAGAGAAGAAGGTAGGAAAATGCAGATCATATTGTCTCGTCTCCTCTTTACTAGTCTTCTCTAACTGTAATATTTTCCTTGCCAAATCTACCTCTTTTTCCCTTCATGACAACTTTCCCCTTGACTTCCCCTGAACAGGTTCAACCCTTTCCTCTCACATGCTGTACATTCCTTCTGCTCCCTATTGGCAACCAAACCTACTTCAGAAGCCCTTTCCCATATGCCTGCCAAGCTGACACCTCCTTGCACCACATTAACCCCTCCCAGACAATTCTCCCCACCCTCAGAAGCCTGGAAACCCCTGTTCACACAGACAACCTTCCCCCCAGACTCCTAAGATCCCTGCATCCCCACCTCACTGGCTGGGTCTGAAGCAGCAGGGAATAGCTGGGAAAGGAATTTCCCACAAAGGAAGCAAAGCCATAATTTAGAACTGGCCCTTTGCTATCACAGGCTCCTCTCCTCCTCCCCATTTCATTCTGCAAAGGAAACGTGCTGACTCTACAGAATCCCAACCTGCAGCATGTTGTAAACGACTATGCACAAAAAGGAAGCGGAGTGCTCAGCACACAATGAGGACAGAGAGGCTTGCACAGCACCCTCAGTGCCATGCCTGCAAAAAGCCAGCCAAGCCCTGTTGAACTCCCACAGCAGCCACAGAACTGAGCCTTGGGTTCTGTGCTTTGGTCACACAAATAGAACTGCAGATGGTGACTGAAAGACACAGAGATGGGAGAATCGCAACCTAAGATTAGGCAGGATTAAGGATTTTTGTCCACCCCCCAAGCCCCTTTGTTATGTCTTTCCATCTCACAGCCAACAGAGGGAAAAAAAAAATAAGGCAGGATGTCTTCTGGGCTGTGATACACAACCTGGAAGATGTTTGCAGAGAAATCAATGACAAAAACTCTGCCTTCAGTCAGGAGAGACAGGGAGCTTCATTTACAGCAGGAGAAACTTGCCAAAACCCTGCATCAGAGATTTTCACAGCTCTAGCTTTTCAAGAGAGATTGTGCCCTCTGTTTTCAGCGGCACGTTTAGGAAATACTCAATTGGGTGTTAGCCTTAATTAGCCCTGGTGCAGCTGCATTTCTGAAATAAGGGAAGGTTGTATTTTACATGAACATAAAATGGGACTTGTCAGTGGCAGGAAAAACACTGAGGAAAAGGAGGAGCTCTCCCATCTGCCTACTTTAAATAGGGGGGGATGCTGCAATTTGTGGCTCTTGAAGAAATAGAAGTGCAATTTCCCTTCCTTATCCATTCTGTCTTCCCTCAAACATCCAGGCAAGTTGGGTTTTGCTCTGAAAAATGCACTAAGTAGACTGTTGCTATAGCAACCAACTCCCTGAAACCCGTTTAAAATTAAGATGGTGGTCTAACCACCTACAAAATACATCTTGCAAAAACCCCCAAATTTACAGCTTCCCAAGTAACAGCTGAACGTTTTTACAGTGTGTATCTGGTCAGGGCAAGGTTGGTTAGGTTTGCAAGAGTGATTAGTTATTTGGAAGTAGTTTTCTACTGAGATAGCAAAAAGATGCCAGGAAACAGCAGGGTTGCAATTTAAGGCTTTTTTTTTTTTTTTTTTGCTAGATTTCTTAAAGCTTCAATCAATAATGAGACAGTGCTTGAATCATCTCAGCTCTCAAAAGTACTCTTGTAAAATTGTGGAACACCTAAAGAATCATACTTACAAATTTAAAAATGCCCTTAGCTTTTTCTCACAATTCAAAAGCTGTTTCACTTAAAAATGAAGTACTAAAACTAATAAATATTTTTTCTGTTAAAGAAAGGTATGTTAGTTTTCCCTTCAGTATTTATTAAAGGAGGTGGTAGCTGTACTGTATGACTGAGTGCAATCCTTGAAACACAAATTAGGAATGGATGAGGTTCATTAAAAAATGACATTTATTGCTGATTGAGGGCTGTATTATGCGAATGATAGAAACATGAAGGCTTTATGCTATGAGATTTAACAGAGATAAACATTTGTACAGACAGTCAAGAGGGAGAATTCTCTCTATTGCACCCTTGGCCTCTGACCCTTACACATTTTATATTATTAAAGGTAAAGATAGTGTGCCCATTCGTGTATATGGAAATTGTAATGCCCTGGACTCACAGTGGTTCAATCAAATAGCCATCAAACTATACAAACAACATGTTGGGGCACCGTACTGTTTCCCAACTAAGACTAGTCTCTATTGCAGCGTGTTTCAAACTGACTTAATTAAAGGGCCATTTAGTCTTTGAAATATTAAAAAAGAAGAATCCAAAGATGAAGCAGGCTTTTAAAATAACTCCAGAGACCAGACAACTTCCATTTAAGTGAACAAAATTTAATTTAAAGAGTGATCGTTCATACTTTACTTCGATTTTCACACTTCTTTGTTTGTTTTCTTGGAAAAATGTATGTTTTTCTCTATTTTCTCAATTGTTTTACTAGCTATGTTCTAATGTTTTATAGACCAGTAGTAACTCCAGAACACCAAACTGCAAACAGCTGCTCTGCAGTGTACTTCTGATCCTCCAAAAATTCTAGATTTCATGATCAGGAAAGGAAGATTACACCTTTCTAGTCACCTTCCAATAAAGGCTGCTTCTTTCTGGCTTGGTTCTACCCCTTATCAGTCACTATTGTAACAGCATTCCCATTCTGCTGTTCCTCTCATTGCCTTAATTGTGGTTTAGGGAAGCTGTATTTTTGCAAGGCCAAATCCTGTCATTCATTTTCAGCCTATCAACCAGTAAACACCATTAGGATTTTGATTGATTTAAACTGATAGGATACCGCTCTTAATACCTGTGGGATTTCCTCTGAAATCTATTTCACTAATCCCCATCATGAATATGCTCATGTGAACCATGCTGCACTGACCTGTGGTCTATCTCCCCAGATCAGCAGGGTAGGATTCTTCCCTGAGGTGAAATGTGACCTCTGTCAGGAGGCATGCTATCTTCCTTTATTTGCTAAAAAAAAATATGAAAAAGTCTATAATTGCAGTAACTATTATTGGATACTAACTATTATTTGCCTAATCCTGAGCAGCAGAGTGACTTCAGCTGTATTTTCGTTTCCCTGCAGATAGATTGAACTTCCAAGTTGCCCACACTGTCAGACAGTGCTGGCAAAAATAAAAAGAGTAGCAACCAGTTTCTCTATTTCTTTATCTAACATTATACCTTACAATCTACCAAAAGGAATGGAAAATGAGGCAATTGAAATGAATGTACATAAATCATCTGGCTGGATATAGACTGTAATTATGATTTTTCATCTTGGAAACAAAAATCTTTATGCTGAAAGTCAATAAATCATTCCATTTACCCTGGTTATATACTTCAAGCTTTAGAGAGAAATTCTTGCAAGGTACAACCACTCTCCTCTCATTGGGCATGCGCTCCAAAACTATGTAGTTTATTACTACCACCCAGAAAAGGCCTGGGGAGTGAGGGCAGGAGAAAACCATAACTGGGTTACTCTTCACTTGTACTGAGAACCAAGCAAGCCAGCAAGGAGCAATCAGCAAGGTAGGAAGACAATGCCCTGCAAGGCAACACCTCTTGGGCAGGGTGAATGTTTATAGAATCATAGAATCATAGAAGGGTTTGGGTTGGAAGGGACCTTAAAGATCATCTAGCTCCAACCCCCCTGCCACGGGCAGGGACACATTCCACTAGACCAGGTTGCTCAAAGCCACATCCAGCCTGGCCTTGAAGGCAGCTAGGGATGGGGCATCCACAGCATCTCTGGGCAACCTGTTCCAGTGGCTCACCACCCTCTCTGTGAAGAATTTCTTCCTGATATCTAATCTAAACCTCCCTGATTTCAATTTATATCCATTACCCCTTGTCCTATCACTACAGGCCCTTGTAAAAAGTCCTCTCCCAGCACCCTTGTAGCCCCTTCAGATACTGGAAAGCTGCAATGAGGTCTCCTCGGAGCCTCCTCTTCTCCAGGCTGAACAAGCCCAATTCTTTATACCAGATGGCCCTTTTGGAATCATATCAGGAAGCCACTGATATGATTCCAAAATGGAGGTGGTAGCCAGGACCCCTGCACTGAGCTACAGTTACTATAGCTGAGTTGACACTGAAAAAGGAAGTTGAAGGAATGTTGCAACCTGTACTCTTAAAAAGGGCAACAAAATTTTTGTGAAGTACTGGTATCTGGGAAACCTACAAGTGAAGCGTTGGCAACAACTCAAGCAGCACATTTTAGCTATCCTATTGGCACTTCTTTGGTTACACTTCTCAAGATGACACCTCTTTCCTGCATGTACCCAGGATACACCAACAGTCTGCAAGACAGTTGGTCTTCCCCAGTCAACCCAACATCTGTTTCTGTGTTCCTATGAGGCAGAGGCTGTCAAGTGCTGACAGCTCTGCATTACTGGGGCTTTTCAGTGGGCTGGGAAGAACTGGATAGAAGAAGAGAACATAGGTAATATGGGCTCCTGGGAGGGCGCTGCATTAGGACCGAAAGTTTTTTTCATGAAACAGCTTCCATCTGGCCTGGCCTGCTGTAGCAGCTAAGAAACTCAGAGAAGCCTACATTCTGGGAGAGCTCATCAGACACAGCACGTTCCCACGCGCTTACAGTGAGAGGCACCTTGGCTAGCCCTGTGTGCACAGCCTGCTTAATCCACAGTCTGAGTAACTGGCCACGGATCATGGAGCATTAGCTGTAATTGCAAATTCACTTGTCACCTCCGACTCCATGCAGTGATTTGCTGAAAAGCGCTGTTCCCTACAGTGCACAGGCCATGCACCATCCTTTCACATCCCTTTTTCACAATCTGCTTCACTGCCCAGCCCTCTCATAGTTTTCTTCGTGCTGGCATGTCTGTGGGACATAGTGGGCACCGACACTGGCCCAAGAATCGCAGCGCTCAGATCAGCCAACTTCTTTAGTCTTTGAGGCCATTCTATTAATAAATGCCCTCTTAGTCACCATGATTTCTGATGGGATGCTACATGTCTTAATAGAATGAATGCTTCACAGAGCTTCCAATTAGATTGTAAATGTTTTCTGGTTCTTTGCCTAGAATGACTCAGACAACAGTAGCATTGTTAGCAATGAACTGCCACCTCCTAATGTTGCGTTACAAGAATTAGTGGCTTAGTAAACTACCACTGACCTTCTTTTATTATATTTTTAATTACCCATGAAGCTTTTGAAAAATGCTATAAGAAATATTTTAAATAAACAGAAACTGGGACAGTATGTATTTAGAATAGATGAGCCTATTTGCCACCCTGTGGCACCAAACTATTGTTCAGGAAAAAAGGGACAGGATTCCCTGTCCTTTTACGTTTTAAACTGTCTTCCCCATTGGTCTGTAAGAAATCAGTTCAGCAAAGCCAGTCCTTTTAAAGAAAACAGCTTTTTGGCATTGTACACCCTGAGCACTCTCCATCACGATGTGGTGCCAAACTGCCTTACTTCTAATCATCTGAGTCAACCCCCTCACAATTCTGTGCTACTGCCCTGCTTCTCCGGCTGCTTTCACCTTTCTCAGCATCGATTCCTTTCTGCAGGAGGGGAGGAGATGCAGGCCTGAAGATAACATTGTTAGAAGCAGCATTAACTTCATGTGCTGCCCCAGGAAAGAGGTTGCAGAGAGAGCACTACCTTATCCACCTCCCTCTGTCCTTTCTTGTATGTTGTTTGGGCACAAAGCCACAAGACTTCCTGGAAGGGACTTCCAGACCCTCTTCTGCTGCTACTGGTGCATCTGCACTGCTCCTAACTATGTCTCTCTGCTTCAAAGCAGAGAGAGCACCTCACCCTCAACCTGACCTGCAGGCATTATGGTGTTGTCTCAGTTCTCATTTTATTCAATCAGCTCAGGAAATCTATAGAAAGATTCTGTTACCTAGTAAGAACATCATATGACAATCATCCACACAATAGAAATCAATACATTTCCCCTAATGGCAATTTATCACTCATCATATCACACAGCAATCCACTTAGTGTTATAAATAAAGGCATAAAAATTCAAAGTGAGCAAAGTACAGCAATGAATGATGGCCCAATACAAACCATTTTGTAGTGGGAAAAAATGCTACCAGAAAGACAGTGTTTTCTAGCACCCAGGAAGAAAATCCTTAAGTCAACTAAGGGCCTAAGTATTATCAAGTTAAGCAACATGAACATTGAAAACCTTGCTTTACTCTGCTTTCAGACAGGACGTTCCTGACTTTTCACAGGAACTAGTTACTTAGTTCCTTAGACATAAATCTACAGTAACATAAATATCCAAAGCAGCATAATCAGTTGAAAAAAATTCTACTAAGATAATTTCCCAGATGCTCCAACCCATTCTACATTCACATAATTTAATGAACATGCAAGTTTACAATAAACTGTGTACTAATTTTTGGACATGGGAGAGAAGGATAGCAAAATAGTCTGTGCTGTGGTTATGAGATGAAAACAGATCAGTGATTCAACATTTTCTGACAAAGTGCTGAGTGAGCAACCTTAGTGGGCAGACAAGTCGATGGTAAATCACAGGACAGATTATTAGGTTTGATTAAGGACTGTAAATCCAGTGAATCCTCTCTCCAAAGACTGCCTGTGTGGAAACCTGGATGGCTAAAAAAAAAAAAAAGCACTCAGCAGTAGTATCAAAAATCAGCAACATTTCTGGGTCACACATTCATATTGGCCAATTTCCAGTTGGCAGAGCAACTCTATAGGATCTGAAACAAGAGAGCATCAGAGCAGCCTACATCAGTGACTGAAACGGGAATTTAAAGATGACACAGAAAGACTGTCTTCTTCATTCAGTGCAGTACTGGGCACAGCTTGTGTTACTGCAGAAAACTCAGCTGCACTTGTGCTTCTGTCTTTTCATTTACCCCTGGGTTGAGCCTGCTTTTAGGGCAGGTCCACTAACACCAGTAGTACCTTGCGTGTTTTCCATCATTATCCAAGTGGATCTGCCTGGATTCAACATCTGCGGCTCACTCTACCAGGCTCCTGGTTATAATTGCTAACAGAAAGACCTGCCAGTCCTCACAAAGAGATGGTGTGTTTAACCTTTAGCATTAGAGAAAAAAAGCACAGTGTCTGAAAAGAAACCACAGAATGATTTGCAGAATATCTAACTTAGCACAAGGTTTTCACTTAGCAGAAAAGCCAAGGATGGCTTAACTTCTTCAGGATTCTACAGGAGTCTGTAGGAGACTCTCATTTCCCTTCCTCTTGAACCTCATTTCCTCTTCCACTTCAACCTGGCAGGAACCTACAGGCAAAGAAGCCAAAGCAAATAATTTGGGCATTTGCCCTTTGCCTACCCTGGGGTGTTTACCAAGGCACGGCCTAAATTGACTCATTGGTTTTCCTTCCTGTTCTTCTAAGAGGCTGCTATTAAGTTAAACCCACACAGTCATACAGCTGGTTTTACGTAACAGGGTCGTAAAACTTGGAAGAACTTACTACAGTCCAGACGAATTGCTGGTTTTACATCATGAACATGGTTAAACATAGCACAGGAAGACTTCCTTCACCCCTCCTCACCGTCCCACGCATGGCTGACAGCTACATTTATCAGATTCCCCTCCTGACGGTTAAAAAAAGAAGTTAACTTCCAAAATTAAAATCACCTCCTTCAGCAATGTGAAGTCACTTATATTAGTTAAGATGTAACTCTATATTCATCTTTCTAGTTACCTGCATGACACATACTAAACCTAAAAGCAAGTTTTAAAATAGATCTTTTAAAAATACACTAAAAGAATTAAATGCTTAGAATAAAATCTTAGTTTTATTGGGATCACCATTTGCTATTTTAGCTTGCCAGAGGCAACTGAGTTTCTTTAGCAAAGAAAATACAATGCCAATACTTTAGCATCCTGCAGAAATTATCTTTTAAAAAATACCCAGTCAAATGTATCACTTCTAAACTGCAAGCTCAAAGCACAAGACTTCAGCATCTTCAGTGCTTTTCCTGAAAGACCCTTCTCAGACCATGCTGACTAAAATTTAGTCTTGTGCACCTAAATTTAGATTTTAAAAGCAGATCCAAAATTCTGACTCAGCCTATTTTTCAGCTGTATATATTTATTCCATTGGGTGAGAATATTTGCTATAAAATGGGGAAATTCTAATTTCATTAGTTGAGAAATGAAGGAATAGTTGGAATCATTCTGCCATTGAACTAACTGCAGGCAACAAGGAGAGCATTAAGTAGATCAGCTCATCAATAATGGAATATGGAGACTTTCCACACTAAGTAGGTCAGTGGTACATATTTCTATTTTACCCTTGGATACACAGCCTCAACAGCCTACTCACAGCGAACTCAGATTGGCTCCTTTCTCTTCTCACCAGACAGCCTTCAGCATCACAAAATTTACCAAATCCTCCCATCCCTGTTGAGAAGTTGTGATCTGAAAATGCTTGGGGATTGAAGCCAGATAGTTGAAGGTTTTGTTGAGAAGTGCATTGATATTGCTTATTCTGTATCAGCTAGGAGTGCGCCTCTATGGCTGCTAAGAGGGATAATTCTGCATAGTTCTAATCCTGATTAGATTCCTAAATGGAATGCCTCCCATCAACAGACATTGCAGAGACTGTTGCAGATTCAGGGAGATTTTTCCAGAGATTTGAGTGGGTTCTGAATCAATACCTAACATGAATGAAACATAACATTTTGAGATACTTGTATGATGCACTACTGATAGCTGTGTTACTTTTGGTTATTTGACTAAGAAAATACCAACAGAAGAATGGAAATGTACTATTTTGAAAAGCCCCACTTTTCCATAGAGGCTGTAACGAATGAATTTGAATAACTTCAGTTAAAGGAAACTTGGTCTTTCTTCCTCTTGTTCAAATTGTTGCCAAAGGGATATAAGTAGAAAGCTGCCCAGTCAGCCTCACAGATACTTGCTGAGTCTGTGTTGACGGAATTTCAAAGCTGCTAGAAAAGGAGCTGTCCAGTTCAAAGTCAAAATCATCCAGCTCTGCAGGACAGCAGCACGAGTGGAAATGCATAAGCAGCTGTCTGTTCAAAATTCAGGACAACCGTGACATCTAATACCTTCAGTAAGAATGCGGTTGATTGATTAATAGAAAGCTGCAACAGGATCCTTGCTGGCTACATTAATAACCAGACAGGAGATCTCATAGCCAAAGGCAGTGTAGAAAGACAAACAGATTATTAATCCCTGAAAAGATTTAATAGGCACTATTTTTACTGCAACCAAACTAAATAGGAAAAGCAAACTCAAACAAACATTATTTCTGTAGGGGTACACAGATGGTGACATCTCAGTGTGGCATGCCACACATAGAAAGATGGAGGGATTCAACAACATAATAAGTATAAAGACCAGATATTAGTCAGTCTGGTAATTTCAACTGTTAAATAACATTTGTTATTTGGGGTAGCATGGGCACCCGCTAATACAGAACACGTCAGTTTTTCTCTATTGATAAATTTAATTGATAACATTATAGTTAGATTCCGAGAAAACAAAGTATATTACTATCTCCTAAATTATACAAATAATTTCTTATTATTTCTGTTAAATCAAAACATTTATTGGCAAATATGTCCAAAATTAATAAATACTCTTGAACATAAAAATTTTAAGTCTAATATATTTGCCACCCCAGGGCATTTTTCATTTGTTCTCCTCACTCTTACTAACAGAACAAGTCATTTAAGTGAGTAATGAAAATAATCTTATTGTGCAGCTTTTAATGTATTATTCAGTAGCTAAAAAGAAAGTTAAAATCACCCTTTCTATCAATAATTCAGCTTCAGTGCTAACGCAGCCATTCAGCTGCCCCCCTCACCAGGCCCTCATACATTTTTAATGCTTAGGCTCTTTGTTAGGAGGTCAAATGTGTGAATTGTGGTCAGAAACACAGTTACCAGGTGTGGCAAGGTCAACTAAAGAAAATGCTCCTATTGCCAACAAAACAAATTAGACTGGCAGGGCTGCAAAGGAAATCTCCGCTGTAGGGTCCTCAATGCCTGACTTTGCTGAAGACCTAAAAGATGAAGTCCAACTGCCAACGTTGCCCTGGCAGCCCTGGCTGGTAAAGAACCCAGAGCTCCCGGCAGTCCCAGTGAAGTGCCAAGCACTCTTCAGCCAGCTTTGTCTGATGGTGTGATACAGTACGTGTCCTAATTCAGCCTTTCCTCCTGTTACTCGTGGTTAGTCTATCTGGATCCAAATGCAGACGCTGGGACAGATCCTCTCTCCAGAGCACTGTAGGCAAAGGTCAAGGATCTGCCAACAGCAGTGTTTCTTTCAGCCAAGTATTTACTGGTTTGGGTGGTACTGTAATTTGGATGCCTGTCACTACGCTTCAAACCTGGACTGCCTGGATCACATATGGGCATCTAATAGATCTACTTTGTCTCTTTAGATTTACTTCCAGAGAGGCATTTTTAGAGAATTGCTCTTTAAACACCACCACAGTTCTTAAAGGCCGGGAGGTAGGTACACATGGCTTCTTCAGTCTACCTTTCCTGACACCTATGAATCAGGCACTTGCAAGAAGAACAGTAACTGTGTTAGCAAGGCTTTTTCATCTGCTAATAACCCCCTTTGAGAGTGCAATTTTCTCTAATAGTATAGTTATCTTTTTCAGAAAAAATTAGCATGTCAAAACATCACTTCATGAAGGCTACACACCCTCTGAGCTCAGACAGGCACCATCTCCTCCCAAGGGTGGCACTGAAAATCCTCTGAGTTGACACTAGAGAGACCTATGAACTTTTAGAGCTCTCTCATGAAGCAGTACATGTGAGCATGGTGTCAAGGAGCTGCTGTTATCTTTGCACGCCTTCCCATTCTGTCGGATGAAAGGGTACAGAGATGGGACCCTTCCTACATGTTTCTGGAATACAATATTCCTCCCTCAGTAGGAGAGGCTGCCCCAGTCAGTCTTATTCCTCTGCTGAAGGGTCATCAAGTTAGCTGAAGGTCTGTACTGGAAATGTTCCCATTTTATTTTTACCTCTTTGAAAACTCTACATGACCCAACATTTTCTATGACAGAAGAAGTGAAGGATTTGCCTCATTTCATCATGGCTCAAAATGAAGCCAATAAAATTGTATGTAACACTTGGCAATTTCTCTCTAGCTCTATTTCTTGCTGTCTGGCCTTCTTCAGTAAGAGGAAGTGAAATTCATTTATCCCTGAGAGTGTAAGCAGTCATTTTAAAACTGGAATTATTCCAGATGGAAAATTGGGCTTTTTCCTCTGTGTGTCACATCACTGCTTCATGTAGATTTCCATTCCAGTGAAGCTTAGCAAAAAATTATATATATCTATATAATGGTTGCTTACTACCAAAACAGTATCACAACAATTGGCCTTATAAATACACTACAGAAATAAAAGAGGAGAATTTTTCAAACTATAGCATCAAGGTTAGTTGACCATGGAGAATATTTAGGCAAGGGTTAATTTCAATTTCAGTTTTGCACAAAGAATAAAGCTCATATAATAATTTCTGTTACTGCCATTCCCATGTATTCCAGACACAGATGACTGACCTCCTTCCCCTTCCCCTTTCTTCTTTCTTCATGTTAAGTGCTGCATAAGTAAAGGTCAGTTTTTGGGTCTGTAGTCCAAAGAGCTAAAAATGATGTCTAGAAATGACAATGCAAAGCAAATGCCTGCAGATGAATACAGACAGTTGGTAGGGTACAAGGAACAATGAGAGAGTATAGGTCAGCCCATCAGAAACAGTGTCACTTCATGTTATCACACCTTTAGGGATAGGGCTTTCACAAGAAGCTTTTAGGGATAGGGCTTTCACAAGAAGCCCCATAGATCAAAACATTAGATTTCTTCTTTGGAAATGTAAAAAGGAGGTAATACAGACTGATATTGTTGACTAATCATAAACAAGAATCAATATTTAGGAAGACTAGGATACAACTGACAGAATAGAGATTGGCCTTGGAAGGGAAGTCAACCACCAAAGGATGGATGTTACAGAGTAGGAGGAATGAGGGAAAATGCAAAAAGGAACAGGTATTTGGGTTAGTATAACCAGACAGAAAAATACCATTTTTGTAACAACATTCTGAGTGGCTATAAACAGGCAAGACTCTGCTTATCAAGGCTAAAGGAAAGGCAAATTTTGTACCTCGGAAGCAAAATGAACAGAACATGAATTAGAGCCTTAGTCATACGGATAAAAGGATTTTATGCTCAGAATAGACCAGATGCAGACACAGTCTGGATGTGAGAACAGAAGGAGAATTTTCAGTCAAAGAGCACTGCAGTGACTCGCAGTATAGTGGGCTGTACCCAGCAAAAGAAAAGGAGTTGGCTCAGGACAACTAATTGCAAACGTACTTCGACCAGTTTGGTACTTACTAATGATTGCTAGGGTCTTGTTTGCTAACCCTAACTTTAGCAAGTCAGCAAATATACCACAGATGTGCAACATAAAGATGACACAGGATTCACTGCAATCCAGACTGACTGTGCCCTGCAGACACAGCCAGCTTGTACTGAACAATCAATGAGCCAGATGCAATTTTAACACTGCTAACTGCCTGTAAATTATATCTTTTTAAAAAACTGAAGAATTTGAGAGACTGTATGGCATTCATTACCATTTCAATCAACAGCAGCACAATGCAGCACTGACAAGATTCAAATGACTATCCAATATAAATAATCTGAATAGCTAGAGGAAGAGATTATTTACAGACTATTTTATTATAGGCTTTTTAATTGGCAAAGATTTTGCACATGTGAACTTGTCCCATGCATCAGACATAGGTCTGTACAGGCAGCTCTTTTCTGAAGAGAGATAAGAAAAGAAATAAGGTTGAGGAAGGCATAATGGAGGCATGGAAAATTGATTTTCAGACTGCCTGTGACCTTGACTCAGAGGTTGAACGTGAGCTGTGAAGCAGACAATGAGGATGGGAACACGCGGCAGACAGCAAAACTACTAACTTTGTTTGGAATCAGAGATTACGGACAAATTCTGACAGCCTGCCACTGCCCCCGTAATCAAGTGCACTAAGCGTGTAATGATATTTTAACTTTCAGGGACAGCTGGGTACTAGCGAAAAGAAGATGCTCTGAGCAACCTGGTCAAGTGGAGGGTGTCTCTGCCCCTGGCAGTGTGAGTGGAACTAGATGATCTTTAAGGTCCCTTAAAATCTAAACCATTCTGTGATTCTGTGAATTCTGTTCTACTGACTGGCCAATTTTCTAGGCAGTGAGGCATTTTATCTGTTGTCCTGGAAGGAACTGAACTTTCACAAAGAATATTTAAATTTTTGAAAAGCAGTGTATTCCCCATCCGAAAACCATTCCACCAGAAAATTCCTAGCTAACTTCTAATCTACACAACCAGCTAGAGCAATTAGCTCTGTGTGATAATGCTAAAGCACAGCTATTAAATAACCTTGGCATCTACAGCAATTCAATAGCCAGGCTAGACAAAAAAGGCTTTAGGGCATTCCCTCAGGTAGAAACTGCTCCTGCAAAGAGCCTGCCTCAATTTCCCTTTCCCAGTGTCAGCTTAATTTCAGTTCATCAGCTTTTCTTTTTTTTGGGGGGCAGCGTGGGGGTGGTAGAGGGAAAATCAGGGTCTCTATTGACCTCGTAACTGATGCTGTTATTAGGCTTCCAGTCCTGACCTCCTTGATTTAGAATCTCCTCTTCCTGTTTCCCTTCACCTGCCATCAGCAGGCTCTTCTAGCTTGGGTAGTCCATCCGTATTAGCCCAGTGTTCCTTCAGATACGTGGTTAACTTCCCTCATCTAATCACTCTCAGTTCTGAGGCTGATAACACAGACATATCTTTGTCCCAGATGAGAGAAGCAGAAACCTTATTATGTCATACTACGAGATTCTTCATCCCAGGCCCTTAAGGGATCAGTGGCCCTACATTATAACTTGCCCCTGACATTAATAGTTCCCAAGACACCCTTCTCTCTAGCAAAGGCTACATCAAATATTTTTAAACAGATTTCCTTAGGCATATGAGGAACTATCTTGCAAAACATCCCTTCTGGCCAGAAAGGGCCAGTGTTCTGCTGCAGTGAGCGAAAGATTAGAATATGTTCCTTAGGTAACCTCTAGAAAATTGGATGATGCAAAAAGAAAAATAACCAAAAAATTCAAAGCATGTACAACAAGGCTTAGAATTTCCACTGATAAAAGAAAGAGTCACACCAGAAACAAGAAAAGTCTTCAAATGTGCTTGTAGGAGGAAAGAACTGAGAGTCAGGACATTTCTGAGACTATCCCACAGTTTTAATCTGCACATACAGCTGAGATGTCACGAAAACTGCATCATAAAAGCAAAGCTGATAGAAGGAACTGCTTAATTGAATAATGCCAATGAAGGCTGAGCTGATATTCACCCTTAAATTCGAGGGAGTCTGCAGACTAAATGACTGAGCTGCCTAGGAAACAGTAAAAAGTCAGACATTCTGCCAGAGAAGTGGATTTAGCCGTTAGGATAGCGACCTCAGAAATTACAGGCTGCATAGCCCTCCTGCACTACCAGGCACACTCAGAGGCCCAAAAAGGCAGCTACCAGACCTACCACCCTGCAGCAACCCTTTCTAGTGCAACCGACCAGTACTCTGGCTCTGCTGTACCACCTCGTGCTCTCTGGCTGACAACACACTTCATGGAGTAACTGCACAGAGAATATAACCATTAAAGCCCTTCTGGCAACAGCTTTCTGAGACCATAATAACGTACACAGCGGTCTATGCCAGGTGACACAGCTAGGCACAGGACACACAAAGAATGGAATGCTGTAGTGTCAAAATCCTTTCTGTGTTCTTGGGAAGGCCAAGATGCTCAGAGATGCGTTCAGATTTTTCAACAATTACAGGCAGAGTTTTGAATTCATAGCAATTCAGATTGTCAGGTAAGATCTTATTTCTCACAACTGGACACATGGACATTTCTCATAATTGCTACCAGAGCCATTGTCTCCTGTCCTTGTCCTCTGTCAAGAAGCAAGTCCAAGGGCCTGGAGCAGGGGATACACATTAAGAACTTCCCCATCTTGTTACCAATGCTGTATGTCAGCGTTGGTAACAGGATAGGGAAGTTCTTAATGTGTATTTTGAATAAGCAAATGAATCTTTTACCTACCTCACTGCAAAATGGATATGACATTTATTTCACTGTGGTGACAGGATTTTGGTGTGTTTTTTCACAGCAGATAGGACTTTCTGTGAACTGCATTACCTTGCAAGCTGACAGAAACACCTCCATGAAGCCAGGACACACAATGGGAGCTTAGCAGAGTACATTTAACAGAAGGAAGTCACAGCAATCCAAACAGCTCAAGAAGGATTTTGCACTTAGCAGCTCTTTGTAACATTTTTCCAGGGACATGCTAAACCTCTTAGCGTTTTCAGGGACTGCCAACATTTAGATTACGTGGGGATTTTCAGGTGCCAAAACTCTCTCGCTTTTGGCAAGCATCCTGAATGACTTGGGGCACGGCAAAGAAACTGTGCTTGTTAGCAAAAAAAATCTTAGGAGTGACACAACTTCGGAGTTTACCTGATAAATTCCTCACTGCAGTGAACCAGGCCTCATCAATCTTGGCATACAAAGCTCAACCACAGAAATACACCAATTACATAAAAATACTGCAGCAAGGATGCCGCTGCCCGAGGCTGCTACAGCGGTGACAGGCAGGGGTTAACATAGCCGGGCCGCAGGAGCCAGAGAGCAGCCACGAGGTGTCAGAGCTCCACCGGCAATCCTGCCGCTCCCTCCTGCACGCTCTGTCAGCTTCACAATGCTAGAGGGGGCAAATTGCTTCATCAGTCACTGCAACCCGTGGAAAAACAGCCTCCAGATCCAGGAAAACAAAGTGTAGTAAGCTTATGAATATCCAAATCCCTGTGCTGGCCTGCCAAATACCACTGCAGTATTTGTGTTTGGGATTCTCGAAGGATTCTTCCTGCTTGGGAAGCATGCCTGGGTCAGGGGAGCAGGCAGGAATGAAGCTATCCCCCGCCACTTTGAATGTGGATACAACTGGGGAGCCATTTATGCTATTGCCTAGGGAAGCTGACAGATTGGGTGTGTACAGGAGACCCTAACCGCGAGTTTCTGAGTAAGAACAGCCACTTAAGTATACTGCGTCCTGCTCTGGGGCCCCCAGCATAAGGAGGATATAGACCAGTTGGAGCGAGTCCAGAGGCAGGCACAAAGATGCTCAGAGGGCTGGAGCATCTCTGCTATAGGGAAAAGCTGGGAGAGTTGGGCTTGTTCAGCCTGGAGAAGAGAAGGCGACCTTATAGCACCTTCCAGTACCTGAAGGGGCTGAAAAGAAAGCTGGGGAGGGGAAATTCGTACAAGGGCTGTAGTGACAGGACAAGGGGGGATGGCTTTAAGCTGAAAGCAGATAGATTTAGGTTAGATATAACGAAAAAATTCTTCACAGAAAGGGTGGTGAGGCACTGGGACAGGTTGCCCAGAGAAGCTGTGGATGCCCTATCCCTGGGAATGTTCCAGGCCAGGCTGGATGAGGCGTTGAGCAACCTGGTCTAGTGGAAGGTGTCCCTGCTGATGGCAGGGGGTTGGAACTAGATGATCTTTAAGGTCCCTTTCCAACCCAAACTGTTCTGTGATTCTATGAAGTATTGAAGGAGTAGAAAGGTGTCTTCCTTTTATATAAACTGAAATGTAAATAAAGATAGTATGTGGGCAATAGCTGCTTTTTACTCAAGAGCTTACACTGACAACATATTCAGGAGTGCGCTCCTAATGACACAGAGGTGACTTTGGTGAACGTGTCCCCTCACGAATGCCCTGCCCTGTTCATCAGGCAGGCTGCCCTCCTCTGCCTGCCCAGCCACATTTCTGTTGCCTCCTCCTCGCAATGGGCAGAGGTTAGCAGCTGGCACAAGGGAATAGAGAGTGCAACAATAGCCATACTCTGATTTACATATACAAGAGCTCTTAAGTCTCAATACACCAGAGAGGTCCATCACAGCTGTTCTGATATTATTTCTTAGGAGTACCTAAGGCAGGTCCATAGCAAGAACTGTCTTGTTCTATATCTAATCCTGGAGTTCTTTAAAATAGTGCCTTCTAACCCATGAAGCAAGTCACTTAGATGAGCTCTGGAAAAAGACTCTGCCAGGGCTGGAGGAGGACATATGAATAGCACCAGAGAGAAACTGATTGATCTGGCCAAACCTATTTACTCAGTTTTAGTGTCACTGCTGTCCAAGCCAGCAGCAGAGACAGAAATGTCATGGGAAGGCAACAGGAGATCATGGAAGAAGGGAAAGTCTGAGAGATCCGGGCTGGGTAGGAGTGATGATGGGAAAGCTGCAGTTGGTGGGAGAGTACTAAAGCCAAACAGAACTGATGGCAGATCTCCACCTTCAGTTCTTCAAGCTGAGGTTCCTCTGCAAAAAGGATGGGAAACCACTGAGCTGCATCACTGGGAAGAATCATGGAAAAAAATAGAACCATATTTTTAAGAGCGGCGAGAGCACTGGGGAGTGTTTTACTTATTTCATGAAAATTCAGAAGCTTAATAACAAAACTGATAAAAAGACACTTGCAGGTTGATGCATGTGGTACAAAGTTCACAGGTTACTCTAGACTTATTTTTCCTCACAGCATTTGCACCCTCTGTAAGAGTATTCTCCATGTGTGTTATGGCAGGAGACCCCTTGATGCCCACTGTTGTGGTTTAACTCCGGCT
>NW_010270847.1:0-8019 GCF_000690775.1 Eurypyga helias
CCGGGTGGGTGCCGGGGCGGCCGGTGTCACAACCCGGGACGTTAAAGCATCTTGCCCAATGCCCCGCAGGAAGCCGCGGCAGCGCTCGGGCCGCAGGACGGGTGGGTGTGCGTTTGCAGCGAATTTCCTCATTTTTTTTGTTGCTTTATTTTTCTAAGTAGCAAAGAATGTGAGGGAGGTTCTAAGAGGCGTGTTGGGTAAACACAGATATAAGCCTCTTTCTTTAAAACAAACGAGCAGATTATTTACCTGATTAAATAGGTATTTTGAGCAGGTTGTAGGCTGTTTTTGTGAACACACCACGTTTGGCTTCGTGGATTTTGGCAGAGCAGGGAGCAATCCGTGAACTCACCAGCTATTAAATCCTTTTTTATAAGCAGAACTTAATGTGCTTTTCAAAGGAGGCCAGCATCATTACCCCACTGCAGGGATGGGGAAACCGAGGCACTAGCGAGGGAAGTGACTCCCCAGAAGCAGCCGGACAGGTTAGTCACAGGGCTGGAAGGAGCCCAGGTCTGTTTGGCTCTGTGCACCAGGACGCGCTGCACCTGAGTGTCCCCAGCTCTGAGACCCAACAGAGCAACTGCAACTCGACATCTAACCCAGCTGTTGGCATTTGCATGCGTAAAAATGTCCAGGCAGCGCACCGGGCCAGGGGGCAGGGAGAAGGGAGGGGAGAGGGGAACTTTTTTCTGAAAACCACAAGTATTCTGGCTTCTCACAGGAAAAAATCTAAATAAAGTATAGCGAAACGGAGCCACCCGGGGACCCTCCGGGCCAGGAAGCAGGGTGTCAGGCAGGAGGCAGGCGTGCCCTGCCGGGGGGCTGCCCAGGATAAGCAGAGCTGCTGCCTAAGGCGCTCCATGGGGCTCACCTTCCCACCTGGTGCAGACAAGGTATTGCTCTGAGAGAGATGGGCAAAACACTATCGGCATTGCCCTGGCTTCTCCTCCTGGTTTCCAGCCATGCCACCCGCTCCGACCAGCACCGTCAGCCAGCTGCCTTTCACATCCCGCCTGTCCGCGTTTCACGCGGCCCCGGCACAGACACCAGCCCAGCCAGCATCACCCACAGTCCTCATCGGAGCCTGCCCTGGTCCTCGTGCCCACATCAGACACTACAGCACCTGCCAGGGAATACCCTACCCTAGAACGATGGGCAGCGCCAGAAATGTTTGCGCTGGTCCATCTCTGGCTCCGTAATAGATCAGCGCTGACCCAACGCTTTCTCCCAAGGGTGAGGTTGCTGACGGGTCCCCTAAGTTCACCACACCACGCGTCACCCAGACTTCTCCTCTCCTACGAACTTCATATTTCAGCAGTGGGAGTTCTGCTCACGTCCGCTGCTCCGTGAGCAGCCCCAGCTGTATCTCTGGCTCCTTACGAGGGGAACACACGCTACAACACAGATGTGTCACGGCACACATGCAGCCACACGGACCCTCTGAACATACCTGTTCTCCTACACGCACCGCGCTGAGCACGTTCACACATCAGTATACAAATGTTCCCCATTCCTCCCATCCCCGCACGCACACGCACCATGCAGATGCGCACCGACCGAGAAAATGGTACTCTGTGCTCGCTGACATTCAAATACACGCAGATCCATACGCCATGACACACATGAACCCACACACACAACCTAAACACACCCGGAGGATCCCCTCCGCACACTTCCCACTGTCCCTCCCACTCCTCCTTGCAGGAACAACTTGCCAAGGTGTTTTTTCAGGTGAAGTCCACGCCCTGCAGCTGACGCAAAGGCAAGGCCTGATTTCCTATCTCAGCCATCTCCAGTCACAGGATCAGGCTTTATTTCCCCATACTCCCTCCTTTGCCTCTTACCCAAGAAAAGTTTGTTCTTTCCTCTCGCAGAGGCTGTGGAGCTTTGGGAACCCCTGTGCGCCCCATTAGGGCATCTTCCCCCGTCCCTCCAGGGTATGGATTCCCCCTGAGGAAAAGCTGCCTCCCACAGCGCCCTGGCACGAGGCGGCTCCTGGCCCCCCTGGTCCCCAGGAGCGCTGGCGGGAGGGCAGCACCCCCCCCCCTGCCCTGAGAGCCGCCCCGTCTGCTCCAGCCACCGCTGCCCTTCCGCGGCAGGTGAAGAGATCCCTCCTTGTCCCTTCCCACCCTCCCAGGGGCGTCGGGAGCTCTCACTAATTAATGTTTGCCAGGTGCTCAGAGATCCTCAGATGAAAAGTGCAATGGGAGGGGGAAGGATGATTAATTTATTATTATTATTACAGTTTAATGCTTTCCCCGCAGACAGTGTGCCAGGGCTGAGCAGGGGGTGAGTCATGCTGATATGTGGGACATCCCCCTTTTTGTCTCTTCTACCTTTGTTTGTAATGCTCAGCCCATCTTCTTGGCAGTTTCTCCCTCCTTAGCTGGAGCTGACCCCGGGGCCTGGGGCCGTGCTCTGGATTCATGTGGGCTCAGGGCGCTGGCTCCCAGATTGCAGGTTGGAGATCTGGCAGCGCTGCGCTCCTCCTCCTGCTCCTGCTTGGGGAGTCTATTAGGCAAATGCTCTTGCCCTATTTCTGTAATTTTGTTTGATTTCTGTTTCGTCAAGGGAGGCGCCCGGAGGCCTCGGGGCCTAGGCGGCAGGAGCAGACAATCCATGCTTTCTTCCCCTTTCCTTCTCTTTCGCTCCTTCCTTCTCGATTCAGTTTCAATCACATTATTGGCACATGGCGCCCAGAAAGCGTTGCCAGCACGGCTGTGCCGAGTCTCAGTGTGCCGGGTGGGGCTCTGCCGGCATCACTTCTGCCATTTACTACTCCTGGGCGTTACTCAAAGGGTTTGCCACCAGCTCCCCGCCATGGGGTTGCTGCTCTTCAGATGCTCCACAGCTTCCAGCATCTGCTGGAAGCCAAACGCTGCTCATCTCTTGACCACTGCCCAGAGGGAATGACTGTACCAGGAGCGGGCTCCACAGGGGCCCAGGAGACTCACGGGGAAGGAGTGGCAGGGGTTTGAATGCACTAACAATTAGTTACAATTTACTACAGTGATTAAAAGTGCAGCCTGGGGATTTCAGGGTGAGGAGGCAAGGGGATAGTCCTACCCAGGCATTGCATCCAAGAGGGAAGGTACCTGGCACTGACTCTGCCTGCAGCATCAGCAAACGCCACGCTGAGCCAGCCCAGAGCTGCCCCCACGAAGCCCCTGAGCCCCAGCCTGGCACACCAGGCACCAGGATGACCTCTGGAGGCACCTGGAAACCACTGCCCAGGGGCAGGTCCCAGGCTGGACAAGAGCCATTCCCTCAGAGCACGGGGCAGGCACAAAACACAAAGGTGATTTCTGTCTACAGGAGCTGCAAGCCAGCATTGTTCCTGCACACGCACGCTTGGATGCAAACAAAACCACAAGCACATTCCGTGTGCACGCAGACACGCTCCCATGTAAGCGTACAAACACGGGAGGTGCTGTGCACGGCCGCTGCAGCACCCCAGAATGATGCCCACATGGGCACCCAGGACAGGGTGGGATTGTCACGGATGTTTCAGCAGAGACTGTCCTGCTCTGGGCATACGTGGGAGGCCTGATGCCACAGAGATGGCAAGTGGCTCCGTGTGGAGAGGAGCTGTGACCCTACTTGCTGCCGGGGTAATGACTCGCTTCCCCAGCAACTGTCCTGGACCTGCTGGATCGCACCAGCAGATGGGGAAAGGCTTTCTACATGCAGCCCAGCAAGCAAGAGAGATGAGGCAAGCAGAGAGACAGCCTGGAGTTTACTGGACTGATGCTGTGCAGTGGGGATGGTCTCCATAAATTCACTCTGGATTTGACCTGGCTTGGGCAAGAGCGAGAGGCAGGGAAGGCAGAGGGAGCCTGGCACGTTATCTGCTCTGCTCTACCTGCCCATCACAGGCAGCCTTGCTTCCATCTGGGGCACTGAGGTGGGCATAGAGGGGTGTTGGGGATAGTCCCCAACGGAGCAGGAGGGACAGACAGTCATTCACCAGAAGTGACAGCGGGGAAGTGCAGGGAGATGAAGGAGAAGGTAAGAAACGGGCAACAAGAGCAGAGAAAGGAGACCCTGGACTGCATACAGCGGGGACCGACTGCGCCCCTCTTCTGGGATGTGACAGCAGCATCCCCACCACAGCAACAGGGAGGACAGGCAAAGCACCCCCTCGCGCGTGACACATGGTGAGGAGTGCACGCAGAGAGATGCCCACGATGCAGCACGCGTGCATCCGCGTGGGCTGGCCCGGCTTGCGCAACGAGGCTGCCCGAGCATCGCCGGTGCTGACACAGGGGGATGCGAGCACGCACGCAAGCGACGCTGAGCAAGCCCGGATGCGCGCCGATGGCAGGGACGTGTGTGCTGGCCACGAAGACACGCGTGCAGGCAAGTGGCGCAGGGACACCACTGTGAACAGGCAGCAAAGACCCCGGAGGAAGCGCAGCCGCGGCCCCTCGGGAGCCCTGGCAGTGGGCCGGAGGGGGTGCGGGGAGCAGCGGCGGGCGGTAAGTGTGAGGCAGACGCAGCGATTGCATTACTGAAGGAGCCCGGGCTGGCAGTGCCGAGCTATCGTCCCCGTAATCCTGTTAGCCAGCAATCTCCATTCCGAAAGAGCTTCATTTCTTTGTGAATATTTGTAAACTAGATATCTAATGGAAAATTATAGGAAAATTATAGTGAAATTCATGACGAAGAAATCCGATTAGCCCTAATTCAATTATGCCATCTTAGCCCACACAGCACATTTCCCATTTTTTTCCCATAAATACCAATGCCAGGGGTCCGGGTAATCAAATAAAATTGAAAATCATCTTCCCATTAAATTCAATTAGCTGCAATTTCTAAAGCCTATCAGAGATTTTAATTACTAAATTATAAAATTCTCCAATGCTAAATTGAAACTAAAAAAATTGCACATCCTTGTATTTCAGAAGAAAAAAACCGAGCAGAAACCTTGAAAAATACCCTTCGCCTCCCATCAGCACCCACGTGAGCACGGGTCTGGGCAGGCTTCACCAGAGCAACGACTGTGGAGGGACGTGAACCAGGCCTCGGGAAGAAGGGGCTACCTCTGAGGGGAAGAGCTCGGACATCAGCGGCGATGAAAACCTCAAATCCAGCCTGAACTACAACTCAGTTGGGTTGAGCGAGGCAAGGGGAGAGGCTAAGCGATCGCAGCAGCATCTCTGCTCCCTGTCCCACCCGAGAGGCCTAGCTGCCTCTCCTCCCCTCCGCGCTGCTCGCCAGCGACTAGCGACAAGCCAGCACGATCCTGTAGCCAGAGCCGAGACTCTCCAGGAGCTGAAACGAGATTTGCCTGCAAATGGGCTCTTTGAGGCAGTCCCTCGAGCCTCTGTGTGCCAAACCCAGGGCAGGAGAGCTGGTGATGCCCAGAGGGAAGCGGAGGGCAGATGCTAGCTTTGTGCTCCTGATAAAGCTTCTTGAATAATAGCCATGCAAGCCTGGTCCTGACACTGAATTAAGGGAAGCTGGAGCCCTCAGCAAACTGATTTAGCTTGAAGCACTACTTCAGCGAACACGTGGGATGTTCCAGAGGAGGGGGACGCGATCACCCTTCCCTGACAGCACAGGGAACTCTCGAGTTCACAGAGGCACCAGGCAGGCAAGCCCATCCCTGACCTGTTCTTTATTCAACACCCAAACCAAGCAGGAAAATGGGGAACCAACAACGCCTGTGCCTACAGATGCTCTCCTCCAGCCCTGCTTCTCCGGGGACCAACATGGCACAGCAACGTGTCGAGGGGCAATTAACTGTGTGAACAAGCAATGGGAGGAGAAGCGAAGCGACGCTCTGCGGTTACAATACCTGACCCTCCAAGAGTAAGGATTTTCCGACACCACTTTTGTGCCAGAGGGCAGTTTTACAGGGTCCCCTAAAGGGTTTATTCATGCACTAACATCAACGCAGCTGGTTTCTAACGCATTTCACAGCCTTAACTAGGTGCTCAGGCTGCGCCGAACCAGGCCGATACTCGGTTTAATTTACTGGGCGCCCGAAAGTTGCCAGCAGGGAGTTGCCCGCAAACAGAACAACAACAAAAAAGTTAATGATCTGGGCTTTTTCTTTAATAAATAGGCAAACTGGCTGAGCCGGATTGTTGGCTGGGATTCGTCTCCCCTTTATCACCCTGGAGCTTCTGTGACACATTCTCCAAATCATCAGCATTTTGCAATTTGAGGTCGTTACCAAATACTATTTTTTTGCCAAGGAAGGGAGAAAAATAAATTAATAATTAAGAAGCCCAAGCAGGGAGAGGCTGCGGGTTGGATGGCGCTGCCACCTCCGCGGGGATTGCTTAGGCACCTGGCAGCCCGCCCAGCGCGCACCTCGGTCACCGGCTCACCCTGGAATGTGGCGCTGGCACCCAAGTGCTACTTGGTTTTACTACGAATTAATCAAAGTCTCTTCTCCAAACGTCTAACACTAAAGCACCACTGGCTGAGCTTCAAATGCAATTCCCCTGTTCCAGGGATTTGGCGCAAGGAGATTACCAGCTCCAGGTGAAAAGCTGAAGGGGGTTTCCTCTCTGCACATCTCCTGGTACTCCAAGGCATCAGCCTCTCCCAGCTGGAAGCAGAATAGATTTCCAGCAACTCCTCTCCTGCTCGCAGCAGGTAACCGCACAGACATTCAAGATATGCAGGGATGACTCTGTCCGTGCTGCCTGACTGGCGTGTACTCACACCAGAGAGGAATTCGACTTGACTGCGAGCCGATGCAGACGAAGTGTATCTGTAGCGCGTGTGTGCCTGCGCCCCTGTGTTCGCAGAGCTGCGGATGCACCTACAGACGAGGACACACAGCGATGTGAACCTGCGAGATGCTGTGTGGCTACGGCTGTCTGCGTGTCTAGCACACGTATGTGCACATACATGTGCCCAGCTTCGTGGTACCATGGGGGCACGCAGCCCCCCATGCGTGCAGGGCTGTGCAGTCCGACGTGGCGTGGCTGTCCACACCAGAGGTACACAGGCTTTCCCTGCCGCCGTACTGCCGTGTCGACGTGCGCACACCTCACTTGTCTCCCAGCTTGCAGTACCGAGCACCCTCCGCATCCTGGCCGGCCCCCCAGAAGGCGGGGTGCTGCGGCTGATGCTCAGGATGCCAGCGGCACACGTCCCCGCGCCGCTCCGGAGACAGAGCTGTGGGCGACTTGTATTCCCTGCTCCGCACTTTGCCTGTCTCAGAGCCCTCTCATATTTTCAGTGCTCGCTGGACCGTGAATTCACCTTCATACCAGTTAGAGGGTTATTTAGCTTCTCCTGACGCCAATAACCACCAAACTTTCACTGGCAGCTCAGCTTTCTCCCGGGAGACACGAAGCGCTGCTCTCTCACCTGCCCACCGTGCCCGGCCCACGCACACCCCCCGGGAGCACGGGGGGACAGGTCCCCGCGCAGGACACAGTGCCCAGGGACACTGCTCACCCGCCAGCAAGTCTCTTATCCCCACCCACATCTGCACTGTGAGAAAGAGCAACAGAGCAGAAGAGTTAAAAACCCGATGGAGAGAGTGAAATGGAGGAGATGGAGACAGAGAGACAAGAGGAAAAGGGTGATCAGGCAAAAGCGGTACGAGCAGAGGAGGAAAATCCTCCCAGGCAACAGAGAAAGGAGCAGGGAGAGCGCAGGGACATACTGTGGATTTTTGCCTCTGTGCACCCCACAAAGCTGCACACTCCAGCACTTGACACTGACATATTCTACAGCTCTCCCTGAAATCTTAGGGATCAACCAGACAGCCCCTGTGCAGCTGGACTGGCTGCGCGTGGGCTGGGACGCTGCCGAGGAGCAACGAGGACGATCTGCCCGGGGTGGGAAATGCGGGGCTCCCAGCGGGGTGCCTGAAGGCCGTGGGAGTGCAGAAACCCCCAAACAAGAGGGTGAAACCTCCGTGCAGGGCCATGCACACGGAAGGTCAGCAGCCTGTCCCTCTCACTGACCCTCTGTCATGAGGAAACCCTCTCTGCTCTGCTTCGGCCCAGAGCCACCCCCGCCACTCACGCTCCAGCTGGCTCAGAG
>NW_010270847.1:8155-17027 GCF_000690775.1 Eurypyga helias
GCCACAGCACCCGTCTCTTGGCATCGTGTCTCTGGCGCAAGGCCTTGCTGCTCACCGCGGCAACGTGGGCTTGTTCCCTGGTCTCCTGGGCTTTCCCATTCTGACTGAACGTTTCCCAGCTGGAGCAAGCGCCGCAGCGACATTTCACTCCGAACCCAAGCATGTGCTGACAGCGAGTGGCATCCCCGCAGCTCCTTCCTGGCCCCCGGGGCTGCGCGCGGCCAGACGCAGCTGACGAGGTGCACAAACCGCTGCACACACAGCTCACGGTGCCTCTTCCCACCCGCGTCACCCCCCCGGGGCTCTGACCCGAGCTGTGCCTGCAGCGATTCACCCGGCCCACCGTGGCCGTCCCCATCGCCCACTCCCCACAGCCCCTTGGAGCAGCTTGGCACCCTATCCCAGGGGGACAAAATCCTCCAGGCGCAGGGATTTCACCTCTCTGCTGCTGTAATGGAGATGCAAAGGCGGCACTGGGTTCTGGCCCTGGGACAGAACTCCAACAGTGAGTGTGCAACGGTACTTCCTGACAGAACAGCATGGATGTGGGAAGGGAGCGGGAGGGGACGGAGCTGCTCTCACCTAACACCAGTGGCCGCGATACAGAAGGGACTGCAAGAACCCAAGCGACGAGAGCGGGAAGGACCAAAGCAGTAGCTCTGCCACAAGCTCATCCCAGCCGCACACGTTCCCCTCAAGCTTCCTCGGGACGGTTTCTACTGCCGGAGTTTCAGCTGGATTCCGCAAAGGCAGATCTGGGGAACAGGGCCGAGACACCCCTGTCGCCTCACCTGCCCCGGGAGCACACCCCAGCCTCCCGCTTCCCCCATATCACCATGAAAAAACAGCTCTGTGCAAACAATAGATCAATAGAGCCCCCGCCTCTTCGGAAGGAAAACAAACACCCGGATCACCGCAAATTAGAGAATGTTTCGCTTCACTTCATCCAAACAGGCTGACAATTTTTTTGGGTTGTTGCCACGGCGACAGAATAACACAGCGTTCAGCCTGTTGCAGAACAATCAATTAAGTTAATGCCTCGGAGTGCCTGTTTACTCTTCCATTTAGGAGGTGCTCCTCTCACTCGCTCTCTTTCTCGTTTTAAATTTCTCATCCTTTGCTTCCTGCTCCTACTCTTTATTTACCCTAAAATAAAGTCCCTCCCCTCAACTGCCTCCTGGCTTGTAAGGAGCCTCCCACTTTTTGGAATGATCACCTGGACTAAAGTTTTTTCCTCTCTCTGACTCCTGCCATTTCTCCTTTCTTCCTGGAAAAAACAAGGAGACGGGGGATTTACCTGCCCCTTTCACAATACAGCCCCGTCCCCTCCTCCTGGGGTGCCCAGGAACTCACAGAGTTTCTACCCACCAGCTCTGACGTCCCCGGGGCAGTGTGGGACACCTCCCAAAACAGTAACTCGCTGTTCACAAGATGATGTGACTCTTGAGCTAAAGACCTACCAAGGGATCAGAAATCCTTCCTATCGCTGTATTTTACACGGTGAGGGACGACCATGAGTGAAGGCCCACCTTGTGCTAATGCTGTTTAAAAAGGAGCCCTATAGAAGGGCCTCACAAGGGTCTAGCTCTCATCCCACGGCCCGTGTCAAACGAAACTTGTAAATACGTGCTGGAATGACTTTGGCTTAAACAAAACTCAACCCAGTGCTCAAAGCACTTTGCTGGGCTGAGGCCCATGCCATGACACTTCAAAGGGGGCACCATCACCAGAAGGTTGTGGCAGCCCCATCACCGCAGTCCTTTAAAATAAACGAACGCCAAAGCGTCTCTCTCCTTTGGCCCTGACCACCAGCAGGATGCCAGACCTTCAGCAGCCTCACATGCTCCTGCCACTGATGTTGTGGGGTTTCCTGCCTCGCCGTCGGTGCGAGCGGTGACGCTGGGCTGCGCAGCTTCACTGCCTGTCTGCAGCCACTTTCCCATCCTTGCCCAGTGCGCGGAGATGACACCCCGGTGCTCCCCGCAGCCCTCCTGCAGATCCGCAGCACCTCACGGGGTGCCGAAATCACCGCTCCGCCATCCCAGGGGGGAAAGAAGGTACCAGGGGGTGAAAGGACTTATCCAAGGCCAAGCCTGAGCTACAATTCAGGGCTTCTGCCTCCTGATCTCCCTGCACCCTGGTGCTGTCTTCCTCATGAGCCAGTAGTCCTATACTTTTATCTTGGAAACCCCAGGAAAAGTGTCCGCCTTCCTCATATCCTCACACACCAAAACTGAAGGAAAAGGCAATCACGATGTGAAAAGATGCAGATTCCATGATACTGTCTTCTCACCCTGCCACTAGCAACAAGTGCCTAAATGTACAGCGTACGTGAATTTAGTATTGAACAGATGGCAGAAAACTGTAGACAGAGCAGAGAGGGGAGAGGGGAGCTCAGGCACAAGGAAAAATTACAGGAATAGGGTCAAATATGCCATCTCCTTGATGGATCCTTTCCAAAGGACTGTTCTCACAAGCTAACAGAGCCCCCTGCTCGCCGGGGCTGTGGGACAGCCGTGCCGGGCAGGCCCTACCGGCACGCTCCTTCTCCCCCTCCCCAGGAAGAAGTTGTCAGCAGAACCTGTTGGAGCCGGGGCTCCTTGACTGCTCCCTGTCCATTACAGCCCGGATTATAAGCATATTGCACAGTGCTCTCTGCACGGTGCTGGGGAAATCCAATACGCTGAAAGGTTAATGCAATCAATTAGGGTGACAAGGAAGTAGAGTAAAGCCTTCCGAGTAGATGAAAGGGAGAGAGAGATGGAGACAGAGGAAAGCAAAGAGAAGGGGGGGGCGGAGGGAGGAGCAAAAGAAAGACGAGTGGGAGGAGGAGGAAGATGGCATGCAGGGCTTGCGTTGCAGACCGCAGAGTGCTGGGGTAGCCAAGGGTACCGTCCTGCCCCAGCATGGACGGGGTGGCATGATCCACCGGGATAAGGCAGGCCGTGGATCCCAATGGCAGTGGGTGGGCCAGGACTCCCCTCCTTGGCTTCTCCTGCCCTCTCCTGCAGAGTGCGGAGCCGGGTGTGCTGCCACCAGCCTGCTCCCTAATACCACTCACTCGGGGGACTGGCAAAACTCTCCCTGTGCCTCTGCAGCTACCCAGAAGGGATGGAAGCGACTGCTTGGGTTTTGAGTTGCCATGTAAGACTAAGGATCTCAGCAAGCCATAGGGAAGCTAAGGGGAGGAGAAAGAGGGAACAGGAAGGACAGAGAGAACTTCCGCTGGCTGTTCATACACTCTGTGCACAGGAAAGGTGAGGATGAACAGCAGCATCTCTCTGTGAACCTCCCAGCTGGACACCAGTCATCACCACCAGCCACCACCTACCGAAGTTTTTCTGGTCTGGCTGTGGGAGCTCAACCCTACCAGTTTCGGGAACACCTGTAAAAGAGGTGAGATCCCTTCCCTCTTACTCTTCCAGCCTCCTTCCACGTGTGCCACCCTGGGCCATCCTGCGAGGCCAGAGGACAAACCCCTGCCAAACCCCAGCCACAGCAGGTTCACCTCTGCCCGCAGAGACAGTCTGGCACTCAGCCCAGCAGCACAGCACAGAGATCCCTGTGCCATAACGTGCATCCTGCTGCTCCGTCCTGCAGGGCACAGGCCTTTCCCCAGGGCCTTCAGCTCCGGGGAGAGCCCTGTCCTTCCCCTCCCGCCCCCCTGAGCCGCTGCAGGCTGGCTGAGCTCCTGCTCTCTGACCCCACAAGCGGCACAGTACTTCATTAACCTGGGCTGACAGGTCAGGGAGTGCAGCCCCTTCCTACCACGGCTCCTGCTCGCGCACAGCTCGGCCCAGGAGAACGTGACACCAGCTCATTAGGACAAATTATTACTCTATAACCCCTGCCGCAATGTCCCTTAATATGCCTATTTAGCAAGAGACAAGTCCTGGTGGGCTCCTCGGCATTAAAACAACCTCACAAATCACCAGAGGCACAAGCACGGTGATCTCTGCTTTGGGGGGCGGAGGACAGGGTGGCTGTACCCCAGCTGGGTGCTGGGGGGGTGCAGAGTCCTGGGCTGCTCTGCTGCAGACAACACGTCACGCCGGGTGTTGCTGGGGGAGCGTTTTGCAGGCAAGGAGTTGCCGTCTGATTGTGGCTCGCTGTACAGCCAAACACCCCCCCTCATTTCAGCACGATGAGGTGATGGTCCCCAGCTGAAATACGCTGCAAAAGTATTCTGGGATGCCCATTCAAACTGCTGGGCCTGCTTCTCTCTGCCTTGTCCCTGCCCAGCTCTGTCCTCCAGCAACACCATGAGCGTCACGTTCCAGTTGAGACCTACAAAACTCAAATGTTTCCTGTGTCCCCCGTCACAGACATGTGCCTGGCTCCAAAGATTCAGCCGCAACGTTACCCCCACTGCCAGCTCCTTGGAGGTTAACGGGCCCGAGAGCACGTCTGGAAGGTGACGCTGCTGGCAGGCACCGTGCCCTGCCTCCCCACGTAACGCCGCGCTAAACTCTGGGGGAGTAAGCCCGTTGCACATGAAAGCAGTCGGCTTGCGCCTCGCGGGAGAACAGGACTGCAGGCTGTCTGGGGCTAATCCAGAGATTATGGAACCTCCGCGATTCAGGGCACAGTGAGTGAGATATCACAGGGGAAGACAGAAACGCGGGCAAATGTCAGAGGAAGGCTGCTGCTGAACAGGAACGGGGAGCGTGAGGAAACCGACCTCCAGCCTGACCTGTCGGAGAGGGAAAACGAGGAAGAAAACAGTGATTCATATAACAAGAGCGCCAGAGAGGGGAGAGAGGGAGAAGGGGCAGCAGTGCCGCACCAGGAGAGAGCGAGGAACAAAGTAATGGCCAGAAGAAAGAGAAGGAAGTGTGACAAGTGTGCGATGCTGGGCACAGAGCAGGGCAGAACGGGAGCAAACGGGCGGAGAAATGGGAGAAAGAGAGGGAGGGCGGGAGGAAAAGGAGAAAAGAGCAAGAATAGCCACGCAGCAAGGCGCACGCGGGCGAGGCAGGGCGCTGTAACCAGGGCTGTGAAGCATGAAAGGGGAAGAATCTGCCTGTTCCTTTCAGCGCTCGGAGCATGGCGCTCGGTGGTGACCTACACTGTGCCTGGCTGTGATCACGTTTTCAGGGCCACTGCCTGCCGATCCCAAACAATGATGGGGAGCCTTTGAAGTCAGAGAAAGAAGCCGCAATGTGAACCAGGGGCTTTTTTTTTTTTTTTTCCTCTCCCCCCCCCCCATTTTTTAAGGTCTGGGGGGAAGGAGGGAGGAAAAGGAAGGGCTGAAGTGGGGGGGGAAGGTTGGGGGAGAGGTTGCAAGGACAAAACAGAGAGTTGCTCTCGGCGGGGTGTCCCAAAACGAGAGAGACAAAAAGAAAACAAACAGTTTATGAGTAGGGCACATGCTCCTGTGTCTGCATGCCCCGCGCTGCCGGCCCCCCGCGCTCCCACGGAGGACTGTCTTCGCGCCATTCAGGCCTGCCATGTTACGGCAGCGGTATTTACATAACACTGGCCTTCCACCGGTCACCTCTGACACTGCCCAGCCTGGCCTGGGGCCCCCTCCCACCCCAGCCAGCCCGGGACCCTCCAATACTGCTCAGACTCAGCCGACGAGCTCCCCGACGCTGGGGCTCAGGGGTCCCTGCTGCTGCAGGGATGCTCTGAGCACAGACACACGGCAGCGAGTGTTCCTGGCACCTCTGCGCTGCTGTCCCACCCTCTCCATCGCCACTGCCACTGCTGCCCTGGCCTGGCCTCGGTGCCTGGGGAAGGAGAGGAGCAACGGGAGAGGCCAGACTTGGCAGCGCTGCAGAGGGGAAGAGAGCGGGAACCCTTTGGGTAACACACAAGGGAGACCCGTGGTCCCTTGGGGTCATGAGGAAGAGACAAGGGCAGTGGGAACTGCCTCAGCGTGGCAGGGACCATCATTTGAGGTGGCAAAGGGACTCTCTTACCCGGCACACAGAGACAAGGCTTTTCAGAGAGGCAATCGCCTTTCATTTCCCTAGGCTCTAGGCCCCCAACTCTTACCAGGCTTGACCATCCAGCTCTAGAGGACTGTGAAGTTGGGGTTTTTTTTGAAGTAACACAGACCATGATCATCTAGGTAAGGGGAAAACCCATAAAAGTCAGAATTCTGCTGGAGACACAGAGTTGCTTCCATCCTACCAGCATGATGCTGCCGTCTGAATAGATAAAAATGTGCCAGAGGAGGAGAGCATGCACATCACCACCCGAAATCATGTGAACTGAGCTCAGCAAAACCTTACAGCAGATGGAGACTGCAACCTAGTCAGTGAAAGGACCTTATCCATCTCCCACCAGCCCACATGGTTTAAGATAAAGTGGTACCCTCCTCACCAAAGCCCTTACACACTTTTTTATCTGTAAAGATAGAGGCAGCAGAGAAGACACTGAGGAAAACCCAGAGTGACAAAACCAGGTCCCCAAAACAACGGGTAGACAAAGACAAAGACGGGATTAGGACACACACAGGCCATGTCTGCATTAGACCTTCTTGTTCTCATCTCTCTTTAACAACGCTCCAATCCCAGAAGTTCTAGTGCAGACACAGTGAGCAGGCCATAAAGTGTGAGACACGCAGAGGAAAAGAGAACCCAGGAGGGCGTAGTGACATACCCATTGCAGTCTGAAGTCTCTCCTACCTTTCGGAGATTTCAAGGCCTGCTTTCTTGCCTCGTTTATAGCTCTAAATTCACTTCATCCTGGGGAAGGAAGAGAAAGAATCCAGTTAATACATGGGGCACATCTGACCGAGAGCCAAGGCACAGATGCTCACGAAAGCTGGGTGAGACCCCAGCTGCAGGCTGGTGCATGGGGCCAGCATGGGGCATTCCAACTCTGCATGGGAACAAAGTGCTTTCCTGCTCCTGGCTGTGCCATGCTGTGCCATGGACCCCACGAGACATGCAGCATTCCGAAAGAATCCAGTTAATACATGGGGCACATCTGACCGAGAGCCAAGGCACAGATGCTCACGAAAGCTGGGTGAGACCCCAGCTGCAGGCTGGTGCATGGGGCCAGCATGGGGCATTCCAACTCTGCATGGGAACAAAGTGCTTTCCTGCTCCTGGCTGTGCCATGCTGTGCCATGGACCCCACGAGACATGCAGCATTCCTGACCTAACAAGGGCTGGGGGTAATTTCGCTTGGAGAGAGCAGCTCTGAATCCTGAATCCTGCTTCCCAAGTCCCACAGAGACCTCGTGCTGGTCTGCAGTATACTTTGCCCCACACACTCAGGGGTGCCTTCTGCTCCATGACAAATTATTCCCTATCCAATCTTCCCATTTCCTCTGCTGACCCCTCTTTCCCAGAGGTTGACCAGGGTGCTAATGCTGAGGCCTCCCTTGCACATCAGTGGAGCACAAGATGACGGGGTGCAGGACTGGGTCCTAAGGCACTGAACCCCCCTATCCACTCATCTGTGCATCTTCCTTCCTGGAGAATGCAGAGAGCGAGGAGGAAAGAGAAAAGGGACGGAGGAAAAGAAGTCACAGCAAAACACATGAAAAGTAAATTGAATTATTTAAAACCATATGTTCCAAAAATGTGACAGAGCATAAAAGCCGTGCCGTGAGACTTCCGGAGGGGGTTATCCTGCACAGGCAGGGTGGGAGGAGAGCTTGTGGGAGGGGGAGGACTGCTCCACAGCCAGCCAGCCAGGGACTTCCCTCTCCCAGAGCCGGAAAGTGGCTTCTCACACAGTGGCAAGGGTGCTGGGCCCATTCCCGCAGGCTCTGCTTTGCAGCCCTGCCAGAACAGCTATCACAACTGCCCGAGACGTGGCAGCGGAATGAAAAACTGCCCCAAGGTCACACACAGTGAGTCTGTGGCTGAATCCAGGAGCCCCAGCCGCCTGGCACCAGCTCGCAGCATCCCTCTCTCCAGGGTGGGCAGCGCATGGCACAACAGCCCCTCGCAGGGACCTGGCTTCAGCCCCTTGGGGAGTAAAAGGGAGAGGGACCTGGCTCTGGGGACGCTGTGCTCGCCCCGGTGTTCTGGGGCCCTGGTGTGTGGCCGGCCTCCTCCCGTCACTTGCACTCCTGCTGCCCGCGCGCTGTGCCAAAGATAGATGCCTGCTGTTGGCTGGGACCCAGAGCAGGAAGGAGCTGGTGAGATATCCCAGATGGATGGATGGACACGGAGCGCAGGGAGCCCCTTGGCTAAGAAGGATGCATAACCAGCCTGGCTCCTTCCTTTCCCACTCAAATCCTGGTGCTAACAAGGCTGAGGACACGGCTGGAGTAACAGCTCCCCCACTTGAGATCCTTCTCCCACCCTGACACCCTCTGTCCTTCTGGCTCTCTCATCCCTTCTCCCACCTTTTCCTTCCCTTTGTTCTCCCTTTCTTCCTTGCTCCTTCCATCGCTTTCTCTGCCATTCTGTCATGCTCTTTTTTCTCTCCCTCTCTTCTTCCCTTTTGTTCTCTTCCCCTTTCCTGAGCTCTCTGCCTGGAACTCTCTCTGTCTTCCCGGCTTCACTCCCTCACCCCTGTGCACAGTCAATTCTTGGGTTTGAGTTTTTAATTGTTTTTTTTTTTTTACTCCCCTTCTTTTGGCCGCAGCTTATCAATGATGCAAGAGGAATAACGCCAATTTACTTAGAATGTGTAATCCCCAAATCAGATTGGGGGATTGTATGAGGCAATATGACCTTGCATATGTCTCCATTAAAGCCAGCCAGGCCTCCTCTTGTATTCTGTGTTCCCAGTACATATTTAGACAGATAACGCTAATTGTACTTGACATGTCCTCTTAAGGATGGACTCTTCCCTCCCCCAGCTCTGCCTGCTTCCCTGCCTGACAATGCGCCGGAGCGGAGCCCGCTCGCTCGCAGCACGGCATGGCACGGCACCTGCGGGGCTGGACGGGTGGGCGTCC
>NW_010270848.1:0-22253 GCF_000690775.1 Eurypyga helias
CTGCCGAGGCTCTTCCCGCTCCCCTGAGAAGGGAGGCTTCGGGGTGCGGGTGGGCTTGAGCGTTTGCGGTGGAAGGGTTCCTCCTCGGGCAGAAGGAAGCGCGGTGGGTTTGGGGGATGGGTGCTGGTTGCGCTGAGGATGGCACTGAGCGGTGTGCTGCGCACCCGCGCCGGCGGCTGCCCTTCCTGCCGGGGTGGGTTTTGAGGGCTCATTCCCCGATTTTGGCTTTTTTAGAGGGAATATTTGTTAACATTTGGGCACACATCTTTCGTTAAAGTGCGCTGAGCTTCCCTTTAATATGCGCAGCTATAGTAATATAAATTTCTTAATTTATTCTTTTGGATATTTGTTTTGAAGGGCATAAACGTGGTTCAGACTGGGGTGAATGCAAACAAAACGTGTAAGACTATCGCTACTTTTTTGTGTGGGAAGAGAGAATTGGGCTGGGTGAAGTTAGTCCGCATCAGCTACAGAGCTGTGTAAGTCCGCACGCCTGTCAAATGACACGGGTGTACCTTAGCCGAAAGGGAATCGGGTAGTACTCCACTGAGTTAAGCTGGTTTTAATTTGTCATCGTGCTTAGACTTATTTTCAGGGTGAGTTACTGTCTGGAAAAGATGGCTAGGCCTGCTGTTAGTCATATGACACGCCTGTCTAGTGGAGAGCATGCAACTAAGAGGGGATATTGAAAGCGTGTATTTTAAACGCATTTTTTGAGCAGCCCAGCCTAGCATAGGAAGCATTAGTGTAGCTCTAGAAATAGAAATTGAATTGAGTTTGGCTGTGAAAATGCTTTGTTTCTTGTGCTGTGTTAAGGAAATTCTAAATAAGCATCGTGTAGCACATCACCTCTTATTAGTGGCAGTGTGTGGAAATTGCTAAATTGACTGTAATCATGTCTATGAAGAAGATGGTTCAGACAACATTTTTTTTTCCCTGGTATAATATTTGAGGAATGATATCAAGCCTCTGAAGCAGTAATTGGCTGTAAGACATTATAGTGGTTTGGTAATTATAGTGATTTGGTAATTTAAAATGGTGAGAATATGGCTGAGAATATGGTGAGAATATTACTGCAGAATTGGCAGAAATCTGCTGATTTCAGGAGTGCCTCTGCTGGGCCTCAGAAGACTAGTTTTCTATAGTGGTGGGTTTAAACATCATGTTTAAATAATGCCAAATGCTATCAAGAAGTTTTAACTGCTTAAATATGCTAAATTTCTAGCTGTGCTCTTCCAGTTCATGAGCCTGAACTTTGATGTTGGTTTTATGATGGAAACCATAAACAATTGGAACTGCGTAAGCAGTGGAGAGGAGGGATAGTGTCAAACCATGTTGTTTATTTCATCTTGACCCTTTAACGTATTTTGAAGCTGGTGGCTTTTTTAAAGGTAATAGCACTTGGTTTCGTAGGCAATGAACTTTAGACTCGTTCTGCAGATCTCTGCTCCTGGTTAGTCACACTGAATGAAGTAGGAGAGCAGCTGAGTGTTTGAAGAGGAGCAGATCCATAAAAAGCACTGAAGGTGGAAAAGTCCATTGATGTGCAGGGGCTTTGGTACCCAAATACTGCTGTTGATTTGGCTTATATACTCAGATTGACTTGAAAGCTGAGTTGTGTTCACAGGATCACGTTCAGACTGCCTAGTTACAAACTGCTTGGCTAAGACAGTTGTAGACACTTCACGAGACAACTGCTTGAGTGGGTATATGTTTCTTAGGTGATGTGAGTACTGAATCATCTGTTCTGGAGCCAAATTAGATGCGGGAGAAAGATGGTTAATCATTATTTAGCGAGAAGTCATTGGTCTCTTTAATATCCTGCAAAGTGGGATTGAGAAGTTTGCTTTAGCCTGCTCTCTGTCGTGTTCAGCATCATGAAAGAAAGCGTGATCGCACCAAGTGCCAGGTATGTCATGAGAGGTGAGGGTAAAATGGAGAGGCTTATCAGGGTCAGAATTTCTGATGTGGATACACTGGGTAGAGATGCTGCCCTTTCACAGTGTCACCTGGCTAGTGCTGTTGCTGCTGCTGTACCAACTGTGAGAAATGCAGCTGAATTTATGGAACATGGCTTCTGAGATCGGCTGTCTTGAAAGGGGCTAGTAAAGGGTCATTAAAATTTGTTTTGCAGATCATGGGAGGTGATAGGCGTTTTAAAGGAGGATAGCAGAAATCCAACCTTGTACTAAGGAGTTAGTGGAAGCTGGAGAGGGTGTTGGAGTCTCTGTCCTTGGAGGATTCTTGAAAAACTTCAGAGGTCTTCAAGTCTTGGCTGGACAAAGCTGCAGTTGACCTCACTTAGGGTTGGCAACTATCCTGCTGGTGTGACTGAGCCATTGGACTAGCTGACCTCCGGAGGAACCTTCCCACCAGTAATTGCGTGATAGCTCTTCTGAGGAAATGCCTATGGGGAAGGATGGCTGGCAGTTGTAAAACAAGCTTCCAAAGGTTGTTAGGGGGTGGAGATGATAAATGTGAGAGCAGAGAGTGGTGCAGAACTGCTGCTGCATGAGGTCTGTCTGAAGGGAAGAGGAGAGCCACTCATTCAGAGAGAGCTCTTCATGTTGGCGGGGGAAGGTGAGGCAAGAGGAGGAAAGTGCCAGCATGCTGTGCTCTTCCGGGGAGGTGGAGTCCTTCATCTTGGCTCTGGGCTGCAATGGACGGCTGCAGGAAAGGCAAAGACTTACAATATTTAGTACGCAGTATATGTTACTTTTTACAGTTTGTTTCTTTTAATTGTTTATTTAAAATACTTTGAGAACAAATGCTTGTGTTTCACTTCAGGGGAAATGAGACACATTAATGTATGAAAGTCCATAGTAGAGATGTGCAAAATGCTTTGTCAATATAAAGAAAAGAAAATATTTTCTCAAATGTGGTTCTGTGGACAGTGATCTCGTGCAGGATTTGTGTAGTAAAATTGATGAAAAATCCATTTAGGTTGCTGGAGAATCTCTTTTAACTTGATTTTTCTGTTTGTAAAACTTGCTGCCTAGTCTTATGGTATCCTAGCATTTTCTTATTAGTTCTTGAAAGCTGATTATTAGCCCCTAGCAGATGTTACAGGTTCTCATTTCACTGCAGTTGAAAAATGTATGTCCACCAGTGGGTTAATACTGCCAGGCACAGGTTATACTGTGTATCTGAAAGTGTTAGATTATGCCTCTGCCTGCTGTATCTCACTGTAATGAAAACACCTATCCCCAAAGAGATTGCTGCTGAAATGTCAACAAAATCAACAGAATGAGCAAGGAGGGAGCACATGAAAGCAGTGATACTCCCGCTTGTATTAGGCTTACATGGTATCCACTGGTAGATGTGCTAAACCTAATGAAGAGCAGTTACAGTAATTGGCGGTTAGCACATGTCCTCCCACGCGTAAAGGTGGCTTTTCTGTAGGGCAATTAGAGGTGACTGAGTGGGAAAGTGTGGTCAGGTCACAGTCTGATGGAGAAGGGAGAGAATTTCTCCCATGAGGCAAATGAGAGTATGTGACAGTACAATTAATTCGTGTCTTCATTCTGTCCAGCCTAAATCTACTTTGAGCTGGACTTGGGTTCTCTGAACTAAAAACCTGTTACAAAAGTAGTTAAGCAGAGAAACTGATCTCTCAAGGGCTGAGGTCACTTGATGTGAAGTTTTACTCTGTAGAGGCTCGCAGGCATACATCGTGTAACATGCACTTTGCCGCATAGCCATCAGGTTACTCCCACTTGATTTAGCAGGTCAACAGCCTTTGTTTTTTCTCTTAACTTGCCCGGTTGGACATGTTGGCTACCTTAGACTGCTAGCTGATTCAGGTGTTAGAGTTTGCCATTAATTTTCAGTCTCTTGTATGTAGATATTTTAGGGAAATACCAGAAGTGTAAGAACGTATGTATTTACACAGGGGAAAATGTATTTGGAGAAACTTCAGGATACGTTTAGCTTAAGTTTCTGTGTTTGTAAACACTAACTCTGTAATAGTTAAGTATAACTTGTATATAGTTAACCTGTTTGTCTTGTCAGTGATCAGATAAGAATGAGATCAAGGTTAGCTTTGTTTTCAAGGCTACATACGGAGCTGAATTAGAAGATAAGTTTGTGCATCAGAACTGATAATACTGCATACGTTCATAAAGAACTGTCACAGTGCCGGCAGAAGTAAAGTTTTCATGTGATTTCATAATCTTTCCCATTTCATGAATTTTAAGCCAGTATAGAATCACAAACTGCAGCACACTTCAGCAGTTGTACCCCAAGCCATGTTTGTGCTTGAAGTGCAATGGTCTTAAGTCTTAATAACACATAAGCTTCCTACAAAGATGACACCAAATCTGGTCATTTGTTCTCTGACAGCTATGGTTTTAATTTTTTTTTCTTAATGGTGCAAAGCTCCAAGTTTGAGTTAGAGGGTAGCTACTCTTCTTCAAAGGTTAGTTCTCGGTAGTTTAATGCAGGGTTGACCCAAACTGTTGTTTTATCTTGCAGTAAGAAGGAAGTATTTTAAAGTTATTGGTGTTTCAAGTGTGTCATTACATTCCTAGGAAGGGGGTTACAAATAATCTGCTCTCACTCTTGAAAAGCTAAATACAAATAGAACTTTAAACTGAAGAATGCTATGCTTGACTGAATGAGGGGTAGTAAAGTCTTTGAGTGTGTACTTCCTGCAGCTTTGGATACAAAGTGGGTGTACAGAGTCAAAATACTAGTATGTGGTCTGGGTGGGGAACTTTGAAGGTCCTCTGCTTTGCTGAAGCAGAACCCATAGGAAAGGAAAACACTTCAACCTTTGTGCTTGTATTGGCATGAGAATGGCTTCTTACCGTAATCACTTCCTTCTGGCATATAAAGACCTTGTATGATAAGATATAACTAACCTTAAGATTGCTTCCAGAAACTATGTACTCCAAGAACCTGGTAAGTACAAGCACAAGAGAAGGAGGTCTCCCTGTCTAGCTCCAAAGAATAATTATAAGAGACAACCAACAACCATCATCATGGGTTTTCTCACTAGGCAGAGCTGCTGCAATGTTGCTTGACCACAGCACCTCCTGACAGCGCTCCTCCCATGCCACAAATGCTTTTTGATGTCACGGGAAATAGTTCTAGGGAATCCTCTTCAACATTTTTTTTAACTCTGAGCAGGTTGTCTCTCAAAGCTGTCTTCACAGCATGTATGGAACAATCTTACTCTACAGAAAAGGTTCCTGATTGCTGTGTCTACGTAGGGACCACAGTGGCTCTTGGCACAGCTGGGGGCTGAAAGAAAATCTGGATTTGGAATTAAGGAGGTTGGATATTGTGATACTCCTGTTGCTGTCCTGAGACACTTCACACCGAACTGAACTATCGCATGAAACCACATGGGTTTTGACTTCCCAGTTTGTGTTCCACTTAGCTCAGATAGTAGAGATACGTATTTTATGTATTCTTAAATAGAGCCTGGCTTGAATTCCTGAAAGCAAAATGCATGGTTTTGAAGCAGTTTGATGTAGTCTGTCCAAGGCAATTGGGCTTGTTGAGTAAAAAGCTCGATTCATGCTTTTCTTTTTTCAAACTGCAGCTGAGCTCTGCAGCGAGGAACTGAACTTAGAACTAAGACAGGGCACTGGATTTGTTCTGTGAATAGCAGTTAAATTCTCAGCAAGAAATACTTCGGAGCTATGCGTCATTTCCTGTAAAGTCTTCCTAGGAATAAGAATGGTTATAAAGAGGAAGAGCTGAGAAAAACTTTTTAAAGACCAAATCCCCATAGAGCTGCAGAAGCAGCCCAGTTTTTATGCAGGTGCGTTGACACTCCTTATGAATTGAAGCTGTGGAAGGATGGTTATGGTTGCACAAGTCCTCAAACCTGGTATCTGTGGAGCTGTAAGCTTGGAATGAAGGTTGTCCAATTGCTATTGGTCTCATGCAGGCACGCTTCTTTAACTATGACTGCTGTAAGGATCAAGCTGATGTCTGGGGATATTTTTTTCAAAAGATTGTGCTGCTGTCATTCTGCTCCTAAATCTCTCACTCCAAGTGTGGCCCACAGATCTGCGTATAAAAATACTTTTAATGGAATGACTTGTGTATTTTCAGCTCAAGGTACGTGCCACGCTATTTTTGTCAGGTTCCAAGACAGCTTTCAAGCACAAGACTGCCTCAGAATTAATTTTTTCGTGATTTTTTTTTGAGACCAGCTACAGATGCTGCTATAATGCTGCAGATACCGTAAAGAATGAAAACTCTTGGCTTCGAACATACCTCAAAGAGTAGCAACGTGACCTTAAGCAGAGCGCTCACATTGGTGTAAAGTAATGCACAGCTTCCGTGTATGTATGGCATGACTTAAAGTAGGTGTGTCATCTCCAGCTGTTGCCATGATTAGCCTGGCAGCCCTCTGGAGAGGAAATCTTGTAGGGATCTCGAGTGTGCTCTCCACAGTGTATTTTCAGAGTAGTCCTCCATCCTGAATCTCTCTCTGCCCTTACTTTAACCCTGCAAATGAAATCACTTTAATTGGAAGAGGAACTGCTGTTCTTACGTGGGTTCCTGTTTTCTCCATTCCCCCTGCATCCACATACAGTATATCCTGAGCCAAGATCCCAAAGCAAACTGATCTGAAGGCTGCCGCAATACGAGAGTTAACAATGTATGTTGTGTCCATGTACAATTACATTCTAATGCTGAGTCAGTGTACTTCTAATATTTAAGGTAGCTCAGGCATGGATAAATGTTGCATCCTTGCAGTCCCAGAATCACAGCCACAGTTCAAGCAACCCTGTGCTCCCGTCTGTGTTTCAAAAACAAAGTTACTTTCCTTTTCCTGGCTAGACGTGTGTATAAGCCAGTCAAGAGTGGCTTACACACAACAATCCTTGTGTAGTATCTTCTTCTGGCTTGCTGGTACAAGGAGTAAGTTAACAGTATGTGGTCCCAGTTGCTCGTCCCAACTCCTGCACCTTGCAGATGAAACCTGAGCAATGTACTTGCCAGCCAATCTTGACAGATTTTCAGTAGAAGAATGTGACCCTTCTCGGGGTTTGTCGCAGAGGTGAAAACTGACCTATTTCTTAAGTCTTAGAATCCGAAATGGCTGTTAAGATCACTCTGTTAACCCAGAAACTGACATTGTACAGCGTGGTCCCACTTTTCAGCATAAAATATGTTCTCATTGGAATTCAGGAATAAACTTCCTTACAGTTCAACTGTTCCGGTTTTTCAGTTGGTTTACAAGATTCATAACCTTTAAGATTTTGAGAGATGTGACTAATGCTATGTTTGCAAAGGGCTTTTGGATCATTTAACACAGGGTGGTGTGGATCTTCTGACAAACAGGCCAAATCTTGCACCAAATCTTCCTTAAGCTAATCGCTTGAACTTAGAGCTGTTTCCCCCTTTCTTCTTGTGGAAGACTAGATCCTGGTTAGTCAGGAGACCCACTGACTAACAGGAAGAATCCCAAGTATTTTAGGTAGTACTTGGCTTGCTGTGTCCTAGTTAAATTCTGAATGCGTTGGATTGACTCCTACAGACATTTTTGGGTCTGCTGGGTGAATCAACTTCCTCAGTTTTGGTCTTGTGACAATGTTTACAACATGGGGCTGAAACTTAGTGAGATCTTGTAATAAATCATCACTTAATTGGGATCAAACAGTAAGATGTTAAATCTTATGTCCAGAGTCACAGTGTAAAGAAGTCATAAAGTCAATTCATATGTGACTTCATGCTTAGTCTTACGCTTAGATCTCAGCTTTATAGAACATCCAGTTTGTAGAGCTTCTTTACTCCCACTTGGAGCTATATTTTACTCACAGAATTTATCCGTGTATTTAAATCTTGTTTTTCAGGATGAGTAAGGTTACTGATTCAATAATTTTTTTGTTAATATCTGACAATATTTTCCTGACATCCATTCCTGAAAGTTGAGGCAACTTTTATGTTTCATTGGGCTCTTGTTTTTTTTTTTTCTTAATTTTTGCATTTGTATTCTAAATGAACTGTCACACAGCCAGCCTTGGCTAAATACATGAACATATTTTGGTAGGCCATGCTTCTGAAGGATACATCCTGCCAGTAATGTAAATTCAACATACTTAATCTTACTCATGATGAATATATATAACATATTTTCGGCTTTGTTCCTTTGTTTCATGCCTCTGTAATATATGAATTGCATCTGAAGAAATAAGTTACAACTCTACAAAATATTAAACCACCACCATCCCTCAAAAAAACCCCTACCCATCAAGTTAGTGTCAATTAGGAAACAAGTATAGGAGCTTCCCAGCTGGATCTTCAGGATCTTTCTTAAGGTTACAAATTAAGTTTTAAACACTGTTTCTGGGAGGTAACAGTGGGGAGCCTCTCAGATGAAGATGATGTGTTTGCTGTAGGGTCACTGAGTATCTCTTTCACCACACACAGTTAGGAAGATTTATTGATAGGAACATGTTCAAATCATGGTCCTAGATGTCATAAACCATAGAATCCTTGTTAGGAATTACAGTCGTCACACAAAAGTGACAAAGACATAATACTTGTGGTTTAGGGGGAATTTCCACATTACAAAACAACACTTTCTATTCAAGGTACAAAAAATAAAAGAAGAAATGTAACCTAGATTCAGTAGTATTAATTTTCTGTCTTGCATATAATACTTAGTAGTACTTTTTGCTGGCCCTTTGTAACTTCAGGGGATATATGAACAGCTCTCTTCACCTCCATAAACAGGGCATCTTAATTGTGTCAATTTTTAAAATACATGCAAATAAATTAATTCTTCCCTCAAATGAAAAACGTTACATGGGCAAAGGCAGCTGTTCGAGGAGGAATACCTCTGCTGATGCTGTTGTCAGCGACCACGTGTAACCTGCTTTCTCATGACTGTCTTTGTGCTAAGCTATGCCAAAGCTATTATTTTAGGAGTGGAGGTTATTGTAATCCTTTATTCTCAAAAAAAAGTGGTTGAATTTTCTTTATGAGTTGGTATGAAGGCTATGGTATGGTTTGGGGAGGTTTTGCTTGGGCTTTCTGAGCACACGTGACGGCGTTTAAACGTGTAAATCGTTGCTCACATTTCCAATCTTACCTACGGCCAGAGGGATATTTAAGATCGTGTCATGGAAATGCGCAGTAATTCTTTGTTCCTGTGAGGATTTTTGTTAATGTCTTGTTGGAAAGTAGAGCCTTGGTTTAGCCTTGTTACATGTATTGCTTTTGCTCTTTAACAAAGCTAATCAACCTATTCTTGTATCCTTATAGCTTTTCCATGGTTTGGCATGGACATCGGGGGAACTTTGGTGAAACTTGCATATTTTGAACCTATTGATATCACTGCAGAGGAGGAGCAGGAGGAAGTTGAAAGCTTGAAGAGCATCCGCAAATACCTGACATCCAATGTAGCCTATGGATCCACCGGCATTCGAGACGTCCACCTTGAGCTGAAAGACTTAACGATTTTTGCTCGAAGAGGCAACTTGCACTTTATTCGATTCCCGACTCATGATTTGCCTACTTTTATCCAAATGGGAAGAAATAAAAACTTTTCAACACTACATACGGTGCTCTGTGCCACCGGTGGTGGTGCTTACAAGTTTGAAGAAGACTTTCGCACAGTAGGTAGCCTGTCTTCCCTTCTACTGAAGCTGGTGCTAAAAACATTGCTGATGATGGGTTAAAATAAGCAGTGTTTTGGAAAAACTGTGGAATGCTGAAAGATGAATTGCTCCTTAGTTTTTCAGTATAAAGTATGATAATCTAGAAATATGCTTTCTGACATCATCATCATCGTAAACATGAAGCTCTAATGCTAATAGCTGATTGGAAACTGCCATTAATACAGTGAAATGCAGGAGACCTTTGTGGAAGTTAACCATTTTCTAATCTGCGTTGTCTCTGATGGGAAACGTGCTTAAACTGTGCTTCGGATTTTCTTTCCTAAGCAGTCTTTAATCGGTTTTCAGTGTTCGCCAGTGGGATTATCCTCACTCTAGTCCAGCGCATTGTTTAGAGATCTGTTACCAAACACACATCTCAAAGACAGTCTTTTTTCAACTGCAGAGAGGTTTGGGGTTTTCCTGAGGCGTTTTAACTCTTCCCTTGATGATCAAAACTGATTATTTGTTCAGATGCAATTTCTGTGTGAATATGGTTGTTTCTAGCGGAGAATCTTACCGCAGTATCCAGCGTGCATGTGCCCTAGTTTTAAAGTGGCTGCAGACCTGAAATGCTTCTAGAGACAAGACTTTAAATAGCACAGAATGTTTGGTTTCAAAAATCTGCTGGTATTTCCATTCCTGTGCCAGTCTTGTGTTGAGCTGGTACAACTGTTGGCAGGGTACGGTCACAGTTTGTACAGCAGAACTAATCGATTCTCTAAAGCCCCACAGAAAAAAATGAGGTTGGAACAGTTCCCTGATCTGTTCAATGGTGAAGCTTCATGGTTGTGAGATTGTGGGATGGCAAGAAAAGCGGAAGGGATGAGGGAGAAGGGGAAAGGACTGGCGGTGCTGTGACCTGGTGCTGATGGCAGTCAGTGGTGAGCCATCCCGGCCAATTATGCAACTTCGTAATTGAACGGCAAGTGATCTGTCAGCTCATCTGGTCCAGAGGTAGACTTTACGGGGTTTTTTTTCTTGGACTAGCTCCCTGATTGGACTCTAACTGGTGGAACCTCCTGGTAAGGGAGAAGAGCGTGATCACTCTGTGAAAGCCTAGAGTTAAACTGGGTTAAGTACAGTGTGAAATTACAGCTTTCTTGGAAAGCACAGTATCTGTTAAATTGTCTTTCTGCTTTATGAGAGAACGGCAGTTATGTCATGTGCAAAACTGATGAAGAACTGTAACAAGCCTGAAGTTCTCTAGAATTTCTGACCTGTAGTTTCCTTATGATCCTTAGAGTGTTAATAAAGTTCCAGGAACAGTTAGTATGGTGCCATTGGGGTGTTTATCTTAGGTTTTTATCTGCTGACATCTTAGAAATTACTTTGACTTCTAAGATGGGGGAGGAAATCCACAAACCTTAAAAAGATGTGTGAGTTTCACCATGATGACACTCAATGGCACTTCCAGCATATTTGCTGACCTTTTTTTTATTTAGGTGGATGAAAAATGTTGCTAACTTTTCAGTGGATTAATGTCTGTGTATCTCAAGTTATCTTTGGGCTTACTAAAGCAGATATTTATACTGCCTGTCTGTTCTTGATCCAAGTCTGAGAAGTATAGTCAGAGTAATTTGCTAATTGGTATATTCAGAATTCACCTCTGAATTCTTTGTTGGCTTTATAGTGGAATTGAAGTTCCTGAATTAGTTGCCTCAGCTTCTTAAAGCAAGGCAGAACAAATATACTCATCAGCTTGTAGCAGGTTTAAGCAATGTTAGAGCATGTTGACACGGTCTCTTCTCTTCTAACACAGATTGGAAACCTCCAGCTGCACAAACTGGATGAGCTTGACTGCCTTGTCAAAGGCTTACTGTACATAGACTCTGTCAGCTTCAACGGCCAGGCAGAGTGCTATTATTTTGAAAATGCCTCAGATCCTGAGAGATGCCAAAAGATGCCTTTTAACCTGGATGATCCATACCCGTTGCTGGTTGTTAACATTGGCTCAGGAGTCAGTATTTTATCAGTCCATTCCAAAGACAACTATAAAAGAGTAACTGGAACAAGGTAACTTAAATACCTAAATTGGGGTTGTAAGTCTATGGAACAATGGGCCTTCTGTTTTCAAAGTGATTCCTCTCCCTGACCTCCCCCCACACCTATCCCTTCCCTTGCTCTGTAGTATGAAAAAGTATTTTATCTTCACTTTACAGCTGCATTCATTGAAGCCCATCCCAATAGTTCTGCTATTAAGCCAGTATCTTCTGTATCGGTTGATGAGTGCTAGAAGTGCGCTGTCATGAGTTTTATATGTTTGGCCTAAAGTTTTGATGATGTGTCCAGTGAACCTGTTACTCTTTCTCCATAAGAATATGTCCACACATCTTACAGAAAATGAGCCAGGATCAGAGTCGGTGGCATGATGTGGGTATTTAGGGAGTTTTAGTTTCCCGTTAAGTCTTCCAGCTTAAATTTTGAGAGTTTATAACTATTTGTTAACTCTTACTGTACGGTTAGCCTCTTGTAAGTGCCTTACATAAATGTTAACTTGATTTACAACCAATAAATAGTACTGTAGTGATCCTTGAGCAAGAAAGCAGACAGCTCGGTATCTTAACTTGGAGGGCTTGATTTGTTTATTTGCTTTATCAGACATAAGAAGCTTTGATGTGAGGAAATACTATTTAAAAGCAACTAGTTTTCTTTCTTAGTCTAGGTGGAGGGACCTTTCTTGGTTTATGCAGTTTGTTGACGGGCTGTGAAAGTTTTGAAGAAGCTCTGGAAATGGCATCCAAAGGAGACAGCACACACGCCGACAAGCTGGTTCGAGATATTTATGGAGGAGACTATGAAAGGTTTGGCTTGCCAGGATGGGCTGTAGCATCCAGGTAAACAAGAGATCCTTTTGTCGGTACTTTGGCTGGTTTGGAGAGCTTCAAAAACAAGACTTCAACTGCTTTTTGCAAACTTTTATTGTAGTCAAGTTACATTTTCATCCTAAAAGTATGTATATTCAGTTTTCCTGAAGGTTTAAAGCCACATGTAACTGCAGGTACCTGCTGGCTAGGAACTGAAGAAAGCACATGTGTTATGTCGTAGGCAGTTTTGCATGAGTCGGAGAGAATGTGAGGTGATCGCAGCAGTGGCAAGAACAAAGTGTAGAGGGAGAACAAATCAGATTACCTTTTTACTTCCTCGAATCTTTTAATAGGGCCGTTGTCCAGCAGGAAGGTGAGTGGAAGAAGGCATTTTTGTTGGCTCTTGCAGTAGTATCTTTATTTTTTTGAAAGACTGCTGTTTTTTGGTGCATGGCTGTCAGTACATGCCTCTGGCATAGTGTTTCAACTATTTTTCTCACTTGTAAAAGCTGTTGAACCTGAACACCATGAGAATTAACATAATTTACTGCCATTTACAGAGAAAATTTGTCATAGCTGCAAGTTTTATTTCCATGGGGGAAGATTATTGATGATGATGCAGCTTTTCTACCCTTAAAAAATGTAAGAAAAATAAACTTTGGGAGTGAAACTAATATGTCCAAAAGAGTTCATTACATCTTTGCTCTTATTCAGTAGTATGAGCTCTTCATTCTTCTCCCTCTCCAGCCAGCTAAGTCCAAGCCTCTTCAGAGAGCATGTGCTGAGAGGTTTTCATATGTGCAAACTTTACGCTTCCAGCCAGTACATCTTAACTTACTCTGTATTGGTACCTCTGTATAGGTACTTTTTGTCCTCATTTACTTTTTAAGTCTCTTGGGATCTTTAATGACTATTTGAGTAAAACTCAAGTGGCAGAATAATCAGGAGTCTGGCTCCTTGAATTGACTTAAATAGGGTGTAGAATCCTTAGTGGCAAAATATCATGCATAACTATGGATTCCTGTCTTGTTTTTCCTTTTTTTTATATAATTCATAAGGAATGATTTCCTGTGTATAGTAATGGAAATGTCCTTCCAGAACTCTGCATTTATACAACCTAAATAGCTGTTGATTTTCTGTTTCAGAGGACTTGTCCCATCATAAAACCATTCAACTCCTCTCTGTTTTACTTCTACTTGGAAAATAGAGGATTGGATAGATATTGTGAGTGAGGAAGCAAGCATGAGGAGTTGGAGGACACACCAGTCAGACTTAGTCGTTGACTTAATTTACAATGACTAGGTTTGGAGAGTGATGTTGCCTAAGAATAAGACTACTTTTTGCTGTAGATGCTTCTTCATGGAAGTCAACAATCTAAGCAAATATTTTATCAGAGGTTGTTATTGTAACAAGTTTGATTGTTTCCTGTGAAGGAATAAATACACATCGTAGTGTCAGTTGTCAAAGTGCAGTATTTGCTAACTGACTTAAAGGGAGCTCCTTAAGAACACACGAGATTTAAGTTCTGTTACAGTATAAAAATTACATTCTGAAATTGCTTCAAATGTACATGAATCACTTGGTACTTAAAGGAAATTTTTCCTGTTACAGTTTTGGGAATATGATCTACAAAGAGAAGAGAGAGTCAGTTAGTAAAGAAGATCTTGCAAGAGCCATATTGGTCACCATCACCAATAACATTGGGTCTATTGCCCGGATGTGTGCAGTAAATGAGGTAAAAACTTCTGAGAAGGAAGTGATCTATCTGTAGGTCTGTTATTTGGTTTCAGATTAAATGACTGCTAAAATGATGTATTATTGTTCTTGGATGAAACAAATTCATGTAATAATGAACTGGGAATTGGTTCAGCATATGACTGTCTTTGGAGGTGTGGGACAAGGATATCTTTGCACATGGAGAGAGTAACCTGATGAGGAGGGCTTCAAACCAGCTTTGTTAGGGAATGGAGCCCAAAGCCTGCAGACAAGTGGGGGAGCACAGAATGTTGTGAGGAAAGGACTTGAAGTCCACTTGCGAAAACAGGATGATGGTGGGCCCAACTTAGGTCTCTGTACACAAACACAGGCAGCATGAGGTACAAGAGGACCTTTAAGCCTTGGTTCTCATGCCACAAGCAACCATGGGGGATTTAAACGCAGTAAACCCAGGAAGTAACACCGGTCTCTAGGAAGGGTTATAGGGAAGGCTATGCACAGCAGAAGGTGGGAAGCAATGATCACAGGTTATAACAAAGGGAATTGTAATTGGTATAAATGAAAAAAAAAATGCTCACGATGAGAGTGAGTATGCCCTGAAACATGGACTTAAAGATTGGACCATGCATCCTTGGAGAGTTTCAAGGGGTTGGAAGTTGCTGCAAGCCCTGCTTTGAGTAGTGCATGGGACCTGATGGCCTCCAGCAGTTGCTTCAAGCTGAAGTGATTCTCTGATTAAAGCTCGTAGAAAGTCTTGCTTCTAGTTAACTACTATTTCTAATTTTTTACCAATACTTGAGACTTCAAATTGTTTTGACACCTGTGATCATGCTGGTTGATACAGAGACTATTTCCTGCCATTTTCTGTTTCTAAAAGCTCTGCTAAACAGAACCAGTATGTGTTCTGTTTCAGTAATGTTAGCATGGACAGTCAAGAACCTAGGAAAGAATACTAAATATAGGCATAGCAGATATGGGTGTCTGAGCACCACGGATTTTATTCTTCATTGTCAACAAGCTTTGGATAAAGTGAGGTTTCGTAACAGGTTTCGTAACAGCATATGGATCAAAGACTAAGGGTAACTGTATTTAGAGTTCTGCTTAAAATCTATGGAGGTGATAGTCTCAGAAATATCAACAACATTGTTAGCTGCAGTAGCTCTCTTTTTGCTTAGGAGCCAGACCAATATTATTTTTTTCTGGGTTTAATATTGCAGGTTCTCCCTCAATTTGCTTCAAAAAAAAACTCCCTCATGTCTGTCTTGGAGAAGAAAATTCATTTGTGGGTATTGAGTTAATTATGCCTTTCTTGCTTTATGCCATAGCTTGATAACAAAAGAGGTAAAACAAGGGTGAAGTTGAAAGTTCATGTTATTAGTCTGAGGCAAATATATGCAATTAATACTCAAGGATGAGGGTAAATGAGTAGAAATCAGAACCCATAAACAGCACAAATTAGCTTTATTCCAAAAAAATTCATTTGTGGGTATTGAGTTAATTATGCCTTTCTTGCTTTATGCCATAGCTTGATAACAAAAGAGGTAAAACAAGGGTGAAGTTGAAAGTTCATGTTATTAGTCTGAGGCAAATATATGCAATTAATACTCAAGGATGAGGGTAAATGAGTAGAAATCAGAACCCATAAACAGCACAAATTAGCTTTATTCCAAAAGGGTTTTTTTTGTCTAATTCCAACTATGTCATAGAACTACAAATTGTAAAAAACAGTTGACAGGGATCCACAAACTTGAATTGATGTATAAAGATAAAATTTCGGCTCCCTGCTATGGAGCAGAATTGTTTTGATTGGGTGCCTTCACAGTGTTTATTTTGTCTTCACTGTGAACTAATCAAGATGCTGAGAACAGTTGCATGTTAGTCATTTGAATACAGGTTGAAGTATCATACTAGTTTTTGTAGCGACTCGGGTACAAGTATTCATCTAACCTAATTAAGTGCTTAAATAAGCACTTATGTTAGGCACTAACACAATTAAATTTTCTTTGGTTCTTGCTCTTATGTCAGTAAACCAGTGTTTAATGTTGCTTCCACTTAATGTTGGTTTTATTTCAGTGAATGGGGAAGACTGAACAATTTTCACATTTTTTACATTTGACTTAATGAAAATTCCCAGCTCACTTGGAGTATTTAAATCTTAGTCTAGTCTTGTACTGAGGTCTGAAGATGAAAAGAACATCTGTTACATCTTACTGTCTTCGGCTTCTTTACAGTGCTGCCTTGTTGCATATGGATCAAGCAGCATTGTACAGGGCTATGAAGGCATTGAGTCTTCTCTACAAAATAGAAGTGGTTTTCATTTAATTTCACTTTTAGCTGGGTTGTTTCTTTGGCTTAATTACTGAAAGTGCACACTTCAGTTGAAACAGAAATGCTACTTCTCTATAAATTAAGTCCTTTAATTCTTGAGGGTTGTGTGGTTTGTCCTTTTCCCCAAGTATGCTGTGTTTTAAATTTTGGAACTATGTTTTAATTGCGGGTTGTTTGGTTTTGGTGGGGTTTTTTTCTTGCTCGAGACAGTCTGTTCTTTCACAGCTTAATTTTTCAAAGCTGTGTTAAGCAGTAAAAAGACTTAATCCTTTGCTGTTTTTCTCTTTTTAGAAAATAAACAGAGTTGTTTTTGTTGGCAATTTTTTACGTGTGAATACTTTGTCAATGAAGCTTCTTGCATATGCACTGGATTATTGGTCAAAAGGCCAGCTGAAGGCCTTGTTCCTGGAACATGAGGTATGCTGTGGGTCACTTATCTGTATGTATTTTTACCATAAATGCATGTGTTGCGTAGCTCTTGTGTGATAACCTGAGAACACCAAGAACTTGATAAACATCAAAAATAAGAGGAGGTTTCTCCTACTGCATTGGTTCTCTGGGAACAGCTCTCTGCCAGGGAAGTACTTCAGTCCCTTGGCTACATCAAGTCACACTAGGTATTTGGAGAGGGGAAAAAAACATGTTATGGTTCAACAGTCCTTCCTTGGTTTTGGGTAGCAACAGTAGCGGTATTGTATTTTAAAAGATTACAGAGCCATCTAAAGCATGGGCCTTTGGAATACTTACCATTGTTCTCAACTGAGCTTGAGCAGCATCCTGAAAGTTGAGACTGCTTTCCACAAGGACTGCTTTCCTGCTGCCACATATACACCTGGAAGCTGCGGTGATATTACGCTCTGGGACTAACCTGCCTTTGGGCAGCTTCTGCAGCCCAGACCATTGTGAAATGCTGGGAGTTGACCTGTTTTGGTTAAAATATAGGCAACCAGTGTTAATTACAGGTGCAGCAGTTGGGAGACTGTAGCTTCTTGACAGTGGGCTGGCAATTTTTGTCCTCAGTTTGTTGGTCTGCAAATATTACAGCAGCACATCTATTCCCCTTCAGCTGGATTTCACAACGTTTTTCCTTTATCGCTTATCCTGAGGCTGACTGTTTTGGTGCTAGTGCCAGCAGTAATAGCAGAATGGTTCCTTGTCAGTTCTACCCCTTTCAGAGGTTTTTGCATCTGGTCAAGTGTAGTTTCCAAACTCTCCTGTATTTCATTGGGGGGGCGGGAGTTCTATGCAGTTCGTATATACAGTCCAAAAATGGTGTTGAAGCGTGGGCATAATTCATAAACAATGTGAGGTGTAGTTAGTTTAAGAAATATTTTACTTGTACCTTAGGAATAGTGTTGCTATGGATCCTGCAGGGCCTTTGGCAACCAAAATATGCAGCTCTTGTAGCAAAACTAATCCACACCTGATTTCTGTGCTTTAGGAGTCACTGATACATGTCTTAGAAGTCGTGCAGTGTGTGGAGAGGCTTGAGGTGAATCTCTTAAGCTACATGAGGATGTGTGTTTCACAAAACTTTAACAGTTTACTACGAAAGCAGTATTAAAAGTGTATGGTGTTCTCTCTGTAGCATTGGTCCACCAGCTGCTTTGTTGTCATTGAAAATGCAGTTAGTGCAGAATTTAATCCCCTGCTTGAACCTGAAATATTTTTGTTTGTTTGTTTTGAACAGGGATACTTTGGAGCTGTTGGTGCTCTTCTCGGGCTGCCAAACTTCAGTTGAGATACTACATGTCACCACACTGAACTATTTTCCACCTGAATGACACTTGTTTCTGGTAATGGGAACTAAATCTGGGGAGGGGAGAAGAAAATCACAGATTTTTCTGTAACCATTTTTAAGAAGTGATGAGCTACTGAATATTTCCATTATAGGGAAGGGGTTTTCACTCTGTTGGGCATTGAAAAGTGAAATGCTTGGGGATATCATTGATGTTCTTTGGTACGTGTAGCCAGTATTGAACTTCTAATATGCAATACATCCTCTGAAAATAAGCTTCCAGAAAAAGGAATGTCAATCCTTTAAGTGCTCAGTGTGAAAATATTGCAGATTTTTTCCGGAGGCTTTAGGCCTATCAGTTCATTCATTCATCAATTATATACAAATTATTTTCATTAGTTACACTATATTATGAGCACAATATCCCATGTGTACTTACAGAAAACAACTTGAAAAACAGTAAGGTACTATCTACAAGGTGAGGAAACGGTAGACAATTGTTCCCGCAGTAGGGGTAGTAATTATTTTTATGTGTAATGTAAATAAGTGGTTTAATTTTCAGTGGGAAGAACAGAAACACAAAAAATTGGCCAAAGCAGCAGGTTAAGCAGTTGATGTTTTGAAGGCTTTGTGAAGTTATTCACTTGCCCTCTTCATTTATTTGAAGATGAGCTGGTATTTTGGGAAGATCCCCCCTGTCTTTGGTTGGATTTGGAAAATAATGATTAATGAAGGCAGGTTTTAAGGGTTGGGATTGGTTTGGTGTTTTTGAGGACATGACTTCCAAAGTGTCTTCTGTTTGGTGAGGGAGGGGGTTTGTGGTTTGTCTTATAAATTTTAACATTGTGCATCATTATTTGTAAAGGTACCACAAAGCCTGAGAAATCCTTATAAAATAGACTACATATAGGTCCTCATAATTCTGATGCTTTGGCTTATTTATGTGGAGGTTTGGAAAAATTCTGCCCCATCCTACTAATATGAAAATGTGATTTCTCCTTCATTTTAGGAGAATTAATCTGAATCTAATTAGATGTTGAAAAGGAGAGGTTGTTAGCTTGCTTTTGGATTTGGAAGTTTGTTTCTGGAAGTTGAGGACAGCATCAGAGTTTGTATTGCAACACCAAACGGACCAATATTTAGTGTACTTGCAATATGGAACCGTTCATCAAATTGTGGCCTTGGGATAAAAATCCATACTCTGGAACTGATCTTGGGTTTTTTCTGTATACTTTTAAAATTTACGGTTGTGATTGTTGTAACAGGTTGTGTCCTGAAGCCAGGGCGTGGGATCTTAAACTTGTAACAATATTATACAGTCATTAGCTATATGACTTTCTGTGGACTAAAGAACTACCCAATTTTATGATTCTATTTTAACGTTAAATATTTCCTATAAGTGCATGAGGAGCAACCAGACTAGAACACATTCATATGTTGTGTTTTAAGGTGTTTTTAAAGCTCATTGCTCAAGTGTTCCACAGCATGGCTGTGTTGTATTCACAGACACATCCACCTGGTGTGTTAGAAACCTCTGTGTGCTATTTTCAGTCTTCTCTTTCTTTTCTTAAAATTCAGTGCCCCATACTAACATCATATGTTCTTTTAAAAACAAATTGTGTGGTCCTTTAAGAGTACAGTAACTTTGAGTAGCCAATTCGTTAAGCCAAATGCAAATGCAGTTCCATTATTGTTGCTTTTTCTGGTACTCATACTGCATTTCCATTGTTCTTGCTTTGATGTTTCATTTTAGGCATTAAAAACAAACAAACAAAAATTACACTTAGTCATAGAATCACAGAATGGTTTGGGTTGGAAGGGACCTTAAAGACCATCTAGTTCCAACCCCCCTGCCATGGGCAGGGACACCTTCCCTGTCAGACAGTTGATGTAATGCTAAATCAGAATACTTCTATAAAAACCATATTCACTTATTTTCTGAAGATCTTTAAAAATGCCCTGTACAGTTCCTTTTCAGTTACAATAGGAAGGAACCTTCATTTGGCTATTAAGCTTTGTAAAAACTTAATTTTCTGCACGCTTTGACAGCCTCCTGAAAACTTTGCAAACCAACTGTATATTTTTCTTGCAAAGTGAGGTACTTTTAAGAAACTTACTACAGCTTGATTAGAAACAGTTCCTTTGGATATATTTATTGCTACTTCACTTCTCATTCTGTGAAACAGCCGCTCTTGAAGCAGTAGTTAGAAGTTACTTCTGTATTTAACCAGAAGCACATGTAGAAGATGATACTTAATGACCATGGTTAATTTAAACCACCGGAAGTTGGTCTGACCTACGATACAGTTTTAAAGTAAATTGTACAGAGTTACAGAATAAATTAATGGAGTAATTCTTGAATAGCTGTACTGTATAGAAACTACTGTGAGATTCAAAATGTATGCCCTACCTCTTTTTTACTTCCCTTGAGCTTCTAAGAAAATTCTTTTGCTACTTTCATCAGCACAATTGTCGCTTCATTACAAGAGGAATCAGAGAAGTTTTCAAGCTCTGCTGTAAAGCCCAGGGGTCCTGCATTTAAGCCACGCCTTTGGGTTTCATCTCATTTTCTCTCAACTTGGAACTTGTTACTAGGGTCTGCAAAGGTTGACTCTAGCACCAGCAGAAATGCTCGGCATCACAGATAGCTACAAGATGATAAGCCTTAAAGTTTTTTCATCTAAATTCTCTTCTAAATAGGTTGAAAAGGCTTGTTTCTTTTATACAAAACATTGAAGTAGCTTGCTATTCCCTGATTTCTTCTGTTTTTACTTTCATCCTTGCCATTTCTTTTCCTCAAAGCTAACTGGTTGACGTGGCTTTAAAGTGAATTGAGTTGATGTGATGTGCTACAGTAGAGAAAACTTGTGGTTTTCTCGGGGCTTCTGTTGTGCTCTGAAGTAGAACCGCTTCTCTAGAAGAAAGTTGCATGATATTTCTTCTCCTAAAGTAACATGTAAAGCTTGTTTTGAATGTGTAGTCATTTTCCACTCAACCAGCCATGTGAGTGCCTTCTAAGTTTTCCATATAATGCCAGTTTTGCTGGTACTGGGACTTTATCTGGGAAGTTTCCTTGACCAGTGCTGCTTACCAGAGACACAGCAGATAGTTTTATTGGCCACGGAGGTGATCCCTTCAATCCAGTGCAGCTAGAGGTGCCAGGGAGGCAACATCAGGTTTCTGGCTTCCTATCCCTTTAGCCTTTATCTTGGGTTATGCTTTTGCATTTCTTGGTCTCATCCCTCCAGCTTGGTCTTTTTACGTATTACGCACAGTTTTATTACATCTCTATCTCCCTAAAAATCATGTCAGTTTTTAGTCAGATAGTACAGGTCATTTCTGACCAAAGAAGTTTATAGTTAGGTGAAGCTATTCCAAGTTGGTATGGCTATTAACCTCTCCCACCTTTCTAGTTCTGCTAGGGGAACTGCAGTTTGGATGAGAAGGGAACAACTTCTACAATACATTTTGAATATCTAGCAAGCTGTAATGAACACATACATCCCCAGTGTTATTTACTGGAGCTAGCAGAGTTTTAAGTATAAAAACTTTTTCATTTTTTCAGTAAGGCCTCAATACATTTTTGAGTTTGCAGAGAAGCAGCACTGATACACTCTCTGTCTTACAGTTTGGTCCAGATTTTCAAAGGGTGTTCAGATGCCTGACCTGCCTTTTGAAGATCTTTCCCTCTGTGTAGTGTTCTGCAAGCAGCACCTGCGTGATTCTACCAACACATCCATTCATAAGTTGAGAGTTACGGCATGGAAAGAATGTGAGACCAGGCTGTCCCACTTACTCTCAGCTTGTATATAGACTCATAGAATCATAGGATGGTTTGGGTTGGAAGGGACCTTAAAGATCATCTAGTTCCAACCCCCATGCCATGGGCAGGGACACCTTCCACTAGACCAGGTTGCTCAAAGCCACATCCAGCCTGGCCTTGAACACTTCCAGGGATGGGGCATCCACAGCTTCGCTGGGCAACCTGTTCCAGTGCTTCGCCACCCGCTCCATGGAGAACTTCTAATCTAAACCTCCCCA
>NW_010270849.1:0-12307 GCF_000690775.1 Eurypyga helias
GGTCTCCGGGGCCCCGGCAGCTCCCAGCCCCGCTCCTCCGACCCCTGTGCCCGCACGCTGCTAATTGCACCCGATGGCTGGCGCCGGGGTGCAGCTGCGGGCTCCGGCGCTGGGAGAAGGTCGCACAGCGCTTCCATAGCTCATTAAAGCGGCGCCGCAGCTCAGTGAAGCGGTGTCCTTTTGTCCTCTTGCTCCTTTTCATTTTAATTGACGGAGAGGGACAGCCAGTTTACTCTACAGAAGGGAAAGTGGGACAGGGAAGATCCCGATGGAATGAAGGCAGCTGCAAAATCACTACAACAGACCTGAAAGGCAGGGACTGCAGCTTACACTTGTCTATACTTCTTGGCTATGAAAACAGCACTGGGGAGACCTACTGAAGTCTAAGTAATAAAATACAAAGTGCTGTGCTCTGTAACAAGTGCGGGAGACAATTAAACGAGTGGGTCCGGGATGTGGCACATCTGCTTAATGTCTTGGCTTCACCCAGGACCGGATATAATGGTAAAGCAATGACCTCGGTGCGTGGTTTCTGTTAAGTGATAGTGTCTCTCATTTAGTTCCGGGGACCCTCCTCTGGGCAGCAGGCAGCACAGTATGAGATACATTAGCTTACTGCTGCGTGGTGCAGTAGCGTGATCCAGCACTCTCAGAGGCTTTCCAAAGGCTTTTTTCATTATAGAATAAAATAAAAGATGTCCTGTTCTGTGACTGGCACTGCTGATGTAAACTCTTCTGATTTGGTTTACATTTAAGAGCAGGATGTTAAAATCAGAGTGGAACAAATTGGAAAATGTTCAGGAAAGATCTGAGCTTCAGGGACTGTCAGTTAGCCACAGGAGGGTGTTAATTAGGATGAAGTTCTGTACCTAGGAGGAAAAATAAGTGCCAAATGTGAAGTAGGCTTATGAAATCACTGTTTTACCACCTGACTAGCTGTGGGAAGGCAGAGGGGAAGATCTGAAAGGTGTTCCTGACAGCATATAGTGCAGGGTGATTTTTTTTTTTTTTAAATTGTTCTGCCTCTAAGGCCTCTTTGTATCACAAAGTTTTGGACATTTCCCTTTCCTGGCCTGGTGGAGGGTCTTGCTCTGAAGACAGGCAGCCAGGTTGCAGATTCCCTGTGGCTGGAGGCTGAAACAGGAGCTCAGTAAGGAAGGAATAAACCAAGACCAGGAGCACAAGGACATGTGGAAAATTCAGAGGCAGAGCCAAGGCTGGACACCAGAATGTGGTGGAGGCAGGATGGCACGAGGAGGCTCAGGGCAGGCTTGGCAGGACACGCAGCCATGAAAACTCTGTACCCATGTGCCTGGGTGTCCCTTGAGCAGCCAGTCCAGGGCAGAGCCTCACAGCACCCGTAAGACAGCAGCACCAATCGCTGAGCCTCATCTGCTGTCCTGCAACATAGCAATGATGCTGTGAGGCTTACCCTGATGTGATAAAGAACTTGGCAGCCTGACAGAGCGCTTCTCTGATTTCAAGTCCTTCTATTCAGAGGTTCTTTGTCAAGTGTGTGCTAACAGTTCACTGTCTTAAATGTGCAAAACTCCAAAAATACAGGGAAGATTGTCCCAGAAACAGACCCACTGCAAGCTGTGGGTGCTGCTGCCATGAGGGCAGCACCTTGTGCACCAGTGATCAGTGAGGATGCTGCGGTGCATCCTCCGAGAATGCTGAGCAAACTGGAGACCTCGCAGTAGCAAAGCTCCAAGGGATTAGGTACTTCCCCATCCTTTGACAGCATTTACTGTGGGCTAAGACAGAATCCACTTACATCCTTCCTTACCTGTTTCTGCAGGGAGGGAGGTACCTTGGAAAGTTGGGTTACGACACTTCGCCCTGTTACAGCACCCCTGGACCCGTTTCTTCCCTCATTTGTTCTCCACATTGCTGATTGCCTCTTGCCTCTTCACCCGCATGGCAGAAACGTGAACTGGGAGATATTCCTAACTGGCCAGGGCCTGAGCAATATTTCCAGGTGTTGATGGGCATCATTTCACCTCTGACTGTGGAATTGGAATCTCTGAGGTCTGGGCAGGGTCCTGCCATGGTTAACTACGTGGGCTGAAGTGCATCAGCTCCTTTGGAGGGAAAATCCTCCACAAAATCCTACAACTCGAGATACGGTAAATTCCTACTGGGTGTCTTCCCATGACATTTGCTACACTGGCAGCTAATTTAGTCTGCTCTACAACAGATGCTTCTTTGGGACCTTTTGGCAAGCTATGACAGCTTGGAAAAGCTTCCACAGAGTCTGGTAGCTACAAATGGGTTTCCTTGTGTCTATTTGCTATATTTCTCCATGAAAAAGAGCTGCCATTTCCATTAGACTCTCTTCTCATTCCTATTTCTTAATTTTTCAGCCTACAAGGAGAAAATGAAGGAGCTGTCTCTGCTCTCCCTGATCTGCTCCTGTTTCCATACCCAGCCCCACCCTAACACCATCTACCAGTATGGAGGTACGTAACCCACTCTGGCAGGAGCTGCAGCATCCGTTGCACGATGTTCCTGCAGACAGCATGGGAGCTTGTCCACGTGCCCGGGGCAGCAATCCATGTCTCATCCCCGGGTCTTTCTGTTTAGTCTCCTTCCACAGTTTATTTTATTAATGTAAGCCCCATTTTCCCAGGAAGAACCTGCTTGCAGAAGCTGTCTTCTTCGTACTGGGGTGACATTGAAGCTGTTACCAGCAATATGGCCTGTCTGTAATTGTGCTCTGAATTTAAATTAATTGCATTGACCTGGGGGGAGGTGAAGCTGGTCACTAATCGGGAAATTTTGGAGATAGAACAAAATGACCCAGGTCAGGACATGGGAACACCCATAACTCCCATGTGAAGGGCTTGGTGCCTTCAGGTGAATGCTTTCCGGAGTGTCACAGGTCCACAGAACCTCTGGGGTTTTCTTCTCTCTCAAAGATATGGAAGTGAAGCAGCTGGATAAGAGGGCATCAGGCCAGAGCTTTGAAGTGATCCTGAAGTCCCCTTCAGATTTATCTCCTGAGAGCCCGATCCTTTCCTCTCCCCCCAAGAAGAAGGACCTGTCCCTGGAGGAGCTGCAGAGGAGGCTGGAGGCTGCAGAAGAGAGGAGGAAGGTAACAAGATGTCCCGTTGTCATGGTTTAACTCCAGCCAGTAAACCAGCACACCCATAGAAGCAGCAGCTTTTCCAATTGCAGCAAACCCTAAAACTGGCTCAGCAGGAGCAATCTAAGATGGTTGGAAATAGTGATTTTACACTTATTGTTATATTCCACTATGAATTGTCAGGTGAGACAGGGGAGTCACGGGGTGAGATTCTGCAGCCTGGTTCAGGCAGGGGATTGGACTTGATGCTCATCATTGTCCTCATGTTCCTCAAACCACGCAGCGTGGGGTCCCCTTGGTCCTCTGCGTGTGACCTGGCTGCAGGGGCAGTTCTTGCCAGCTGATGCTGCAGGAGATGTAGCAGTTGGCCACATCTCCCGCTCAAACTCCAGGACTAAACCTTGTGTTTCTACCAGCTGGCTGTGCCACACTTCAAGTCCTGTATAAAATGTGTTCTGGTGAAAACTGGTAAAGTAAACCATAAACGTTAGAATGCTGGTGGGTGAGGGGGGAGCAAGCTGCCGTAATTCAGAGAACAAGGTGACGCTCGCAGAGGGGACTCTGCACCCGCACATGTCACCTCAGTTGTGTGGGGCCAGTGGGCGCAGCATTGCATCGCCTGCCTGCCCCAAGCACCAGACCCAGCAGACATTGCCCCACAGCATGGAAAGGGTGTCAAAGCATCTCCCAGGCAAGAGCATTATGGGATGGAGGGGGTTGGTAGGGGAGATGGTCAGAAAGCCTCTCTGGGGAGGTGAAGACTAGAGGAGCCTCTTTGGTTGCCTTACACCTCTCCCGACACCTCGCCTCGGCAGACCCAGGAGGCTCAGGTGCTGAAGCAGCTGGCGGAGAAGCGGGAACACGAGCGGGAGGTGTTGCACAAGGCGCTGGAGGAGAACAACAACTTCAGCCGCCTGGCCGAGGAGAAGCTCAACTACAAGATGGAGCTGAGCAGGGAGATCCGCGAAGCACATCTCGCCGCCTTGAGGGAGCGGCTCCGCGAGAAGGCGAGTGCAACGCGCCGGGAGAGGGCTGGGGGCTGATGTGCATGGGGAGGTTTGGGGTCTGGTCCCTGCGGGGTCATCCCAGAGCGATGGGCAGAGGAGAGAGGGCGTTTCGTTGCTGGTGGAAAACGGGTTGTGGAGCAGCTCCACTCCAAAGCAGCATAGGAAGGGGGGGTGTGTCCTTCAAGGTCAGTACAGAAAATACCCTCTGGCTGATCTTGAGAAATGCAAGCTCAGAGGCACAGGATCAGGCCCACTCCGTGTCCAGGGGCTGCGTGGCCCCAGGGCTTTGTGGAAGAGGGGAGCCGTCAACGCCTTCGCTGTAGGTTTGCATCCCCCCTGGGCTCCCACAGACGAGATGCTTCGCTCCTTGCAGGCATAACCCATTGCCCTCGGGCTTTGCCGGACTGGCAACTGCTCTGGTTTTTGTCTGGTACAAATCCTGTGTGCAGGAGAGAAGGAAAATAGGGACTGCAAGAGCAGAAAGGGTTAGCCTGGTGTCGTCTCTCCCATCTCTGCAGGAACTGCACGCAGCCGAAGTTCGCAGGAACAAGGAACAGCGGGAGGAGATCTCTGGATAAAGGGCTTTTCTACACATCTAGCACCAGATTCCTGTTAACCGACCAACCAACACGTTTTATTTTGTTTGTCTAGATGCAACATTCGGTTCTCCATCCCCCCTCCCCTAGTGTTTGTCCTCCCGGCTACACGCTTCTCTATCTCTGCATCCTTAATCGTCAGTACTTGTGGGGGATTCACAGATCATAGGGACCTCTAAGCAGAATAGCAACTAGTTCACATGAAATAGAGAATTGATCAGTCAATCAAACAGCTTCTTTGGAGGGTTTTGTCCTTTTTTTAAAAAAAAAAATATTTCTTAAACTGATGTAAAAAAAAATAATAATTAAGATATTAATAAATTCAACCAGCAGCGTCACGGAGATACGGATTTCTTACCCAGGGCTTTTACTCCTCTTGGTGTTTGCTCTGAGCCAAATACCGGTTTAGACTAATGGGCAGTACGTGATAGTTTCTGTGTGTGGAGTGGACTTAGGGAGCAGCCCCGCGTTTGCCAGTGGCAGGAGAGAGGAACGAGAGAGGGATGGGATGGCTCAGGAGTGGTGGCGTGCAGACCCCCGTCTGGTGGCTGTACCTGGAGCCAGCCCAGGCAGGCGGTGCCCCAGATTCCTCCCCTTTGGGTGATTCTCAGCCCATCTGAAAGCAGATGAGGGTCCCCACCCAGGGCTCAGTGCCACGTCATGGCCAGTCCCTGTCACGGCAGGCACTGCCCGATGCCCTGGTAGCCTGGAGGAGCCCACAGCCTGAGCCGCTCTCCCCCCGGCAAAGCGGGGACCCAGAGGTTCTGGCTGACCAGCCTGGGAGAGCCGCCAATGGCAACTGCATCCCTGGCTCCGCGGGAGCCCTGGGAGAGGGTGCTGGGTCTGCGGGCTCCCCGGCGCTCCCAAACCATGCGGTTTCACTCCAGTGAGAAAGTAAATCCAGTAGACGCAGTGCGTGGTGGTGAAATAGCCGTTTAGTGAACAGAAGAACCATCCTTCCCTCTTTCCAACGATGGATGTGACTCTTCGGTGCCGTTACAGGGCAGACACCCGGACCTCTGGATCGGCAGGCGAGCCCCGGCGCTCTGGCTCACAGGCAGCATCCTGGGTGCCTCCAGACCTGCGGCTTTGGATGAGCGGGAGCTAAGAGGGGAGCAGGTCTGCAGTAAGGGTGAAGGGATGTCCCCGTGCTCATTCCTTGTCTACCTTTACCTTTTCAAGGCCTGTTTTTAAGGAAAAAGAAGGCTCTTGCTGGGGGTAGGGATGAGCAGGGAGCATGCGAGCATGTCTGACCTAAGCAGCCGACCGCCAAAGCCCGTGGGCTTCCTCATCTTCTGGTCTCACGGCCTGTGGAGGTAGCCAAAGTCCGAGCAGCCACCATGCACTGCGAGGAGCTGCCAACCTCCCGCTGGGATCCACAGCCCTGCTCACCTTCTGCCTTGACAAAGCCAGTGGAAGCGTTGCACCTGGAAAGCAGGGAACGGTCTCCTTTGGCACGTGGGATCTCGGAGAACGCGGTGCTGGGGACTCAGCCCCGCAGCAGCATGGTCCTGCCGCAAGGTTTTGCCGTGGGAGCTGCTTTCCATCGAGGCAGAAGGTAACCGGAATTCCCCCCTCCAGTCCGTGGAGGCTGCTGGGAGGTTACCCTTTAACGGACGGGTGGTGTTTTGGGGCCACGGCGCAGGGTGTTTACACCCTGGATGGTGTTTACCCAGGGCACCGCTCCCCGCGCAGAGACAAGGAGCTAGAGCAGATGAGGGGTTTGCAGTGGGAATAATGAGCGGCAATACCCCTTGCCTCTCCCCCCTTGGAAAAAGAAATCACGGAGTCTCGCCAGAAGCTGAAGTTGTCCGTCTACCCTGTGTTTTAATTAGGTAAAGAATTGATTACGGCCTGGGGTGAGCCTGAGGCGGTCGCAGGAACCCCATGGAAAGCCAAAGAGCAGCAGCTGCTGGAGATGCAATCCCAGGGCTCTTCGCTCCCCAGAAGTCCCAGCTGGATGCGGGAGAGATCCCTCAGCCACCACGGTTTGATGTTAGGGGACTCTGCTCCTAAAAGGAAGGGCTACCTTGCTCCCAAACCCCTCCGCCTGGGCCGGGGGGAGGACAGGTCCGTTAGGAAGCCCCGGCGCTGTCAGTGACAACACGACATGAGCTTCAGGGCAAAGAGAGAAAAGGGAAGGAAACTGAGGGTTGAATTTCTTACCCGTAGCTAATGATCAGTTTATAGTAGCAGCTTAGATAAGCGTCTGTGTAGAGCGCGGCATCGCCGCCAGCATCACCTCATTCATAGACATTTAAAAAAGTTTAAAAAGAACAAAAAAAAAAAATCAAAGTAATTTAAACGAAATGTTTGTGTGTAAGAAATGGTTGAAACTGTCAAATGTCTGTGTCCCGCGCTGGTGGGATCTGAGAAGGTATCTGCGAGATATTAACCCTGTCCTACTCTGTGGTGCTGAGTGTTTGCTTGGTGTGTAACTCTGACCTGGAGCTTGTTGTAAATACTGTTTTTAGTACTATGATTATGATGATTATTATGATTATTATTATCAGAAATGTTGTACTCTTGAGCAGGAGTTTGAAACAAAAGAAACGACCGTTTTCACCCTCTCCGGGGGGCTCGGAAGGAGTGGGGGGCTGAGCCAGCAAAGGCACGGTGCCGGTGGGGGTGGGATGCTGGACCAGAGAGCAGCTGGAAAATCATGGAGCTGGGAGCTGGAGGCAGCTGAGTCCTGCGGGCAGGGCAGCGAGCGTGGGCAGGGCTGCTCCTCGTGCTGGGGAGGAGAAGGAGGGGTGAGAGGTGTAAAAGAGGTGATGCTTCAATTCTGGAACATATAATTTAGTGTTAACCCAAACGCCTCGTGTGAGGGGTGCAGGCTGTTCCCTGCAGCCTGGGGGAAGGTGAAGGAGCTGCGAGGGTTGGCGTGTGCTGGAGGAAGACCGGGCAGTGGCAGGTTGTGCTGGGTAGACCTGTCCTCTCCAAACAGCTACCGAGTCTCTGGACTCGTTTCCTGCCACCTTGGTCCTTTGTGCTGCCCCGTGCCCGCTCTCCTCCCGGTCCCTGGAAACCTGATTGCCTCTCAGCTAGGACTTTTCTTGCGATAGCTTTGCCTGGCAAAAATTCCCACGGGGAACGCGCAGGAGAGTGGCCCAGCACACGATGCTCATGCAGGTGTGAGCACTGGGAAACCCCTTTTTCTCACCTCCGTCGGGTCAGTGCTGTGAGGGACAGCGGCCGTGGCTGGAAAACGTGTTACTGCAGGGTAAGCTCCTGCGTCAGAGGAGCAGGGATGTGCAGGGAGAGTTTGGCATCGGTAGCGTCGGGTAGCTGCTCCCGAGCCGCGTTGTGCCAAGGAAACAGCCTCATCCGTGGGGCCAGATGCTGTAGGTGTAGCAGAGCGACGCGTGCCCGGTGCAGTGAATGCAGCAGGGATGCTGGGGAGCTTGACGCTTGTCCGGTGCCACTGGACGCTATCAGGGAAATGTGTGATTGCTTTGGCTGCCTGCCCCACCTCCCGCGGTTTTGGCTGGACAAGGGGTGTCCACCCACTGCTCCAAACCCATGGGGATGGTGCTGCCGGTACCAGCTGCCAACGTAGTGCCGGGCCTGACCGGCGGCACGCGGCACGGTCCGGGATCACGGTTATGCCTTTCCATCTCCCAGCGTTGCTAGGGGTTGTGTGCAGCAGCATACTTCATGCCTCAATTAAGACTAATTAAGTTTCCTCATTACCATCCTTACCATCCCAGCCTCCCTCGTTCCTGGACCGTTCCCATGTGCCACAGTCGTGGACTCGGCACGCAACCCCCCGGCTCCTGGGGCCACCCTCCTTACGGCAGGGCTTGAGGTCCTCGATTCGCAGCGGCAGCGAGCGGCCCCGTTCGTGCAGCCGCACATGAACACGGGACACGGTGCCTGGCAGGGGGAGCATCCTCGGGGCGGCCGGCAGCATCCCTGCCCCAGCCAGCAGCCGGCGGAGCGTTTGCTCCGCACGAGGGAGGAAAGACGAGGTGGTGACACTTTATTTCGTGCACGCGTACGCCTTTCAAACAGCTCTGCTGGAGAAGGGTCTCTGGTGCGAGCAAGACAGAGAAGCTGAAGTGAAACGAGTTCCCAGCGGCACCGATGAGCGAAGCTGCGCGAGGGCTGGGACAACTGCCCACGTGTCCCAGATAAAAGCTCTGCGCTCACGCGATCCCTGACGGCAAAGAGCTCTCTCCGTAAGTGGGTGCTTTGCAGGATGCTGGCCCCTCCGACTGCTGCTGGACTGAGCCTATTCCTTGTCTTATTGAGTCCTTAGAAGTCTTGCTCTGACCCAGAGGTGGGGTTACCTTTGAGCTGACCTTCCAGGGAGGGTGGCAGTTCACGATTGCATGCATCCTACCCCGGGGGTAGGTCGGTATCGCTGCTCCTTTTAAGATATAAACTTCAGCTTGCTTGCTTTTGCTTAGCCCGGTGTGACTCTCTGGCCCTGGCTCTGCAAAGCCCGTCTCGTGGGGTTCGTTGAATCCCGTCCCGCTGCGTTACCTTCCCCCCTCCCCTCGCAGTGGCTGTGCACTCGGCTGTGCACACGCGCACAGAAATGCATACGTGGAAACGATATATGCACATACACTCTTATACCACTTGAAATGAGTCAGGGAATGGCTGTTTACGGTGCTAGAGATTTCTTACTCCCCACGCTAGGGACGAGATGACTTAGTAAGACCAATAAACTCCACCTTCGTCGTCAGTTGTCTTTAAGTAAAGCAGAAGAGGGGCACTGGCCAACACCTACGGTTGGGTGCTCCGTGGTCCCCGAGGTGCAGGGAGCCCCCCCCGGCATCCCCCATGCCTCAGTTTCCCCCCTACCCCGTGAGAAGGGGACACGGACGCTCCCCACCCCGTGGGGACCGCGGGAGAGCCGACGCATCCCCGTCTCTGAAAATGGGAAGTACCAAAGCAGCGAGTCGTGGTCCCCGGCTGTCCACCCCGGGAGGCAGAGAGCAGCCCGTGGCTGCGGGCAGAGGGGTGGAGTGGAAGATGACTGCCTGGCCACGGGGCCGAGTGGTAAGCCCAGGGCTCAGCCCCCCAGGCAGGATTCGCTCCTCCTGCCGCAGCCTGAGCCCCCTTTGCTCATGCCGGGTGGGCAGCTGGCGCGGTGTCGTGGCAGGACTTTCCGTCACTAACGAGAGCCTTGTCCGGTTCCCTTCGGTCTACCGCGTGCATTTCATTGTCAACTTGAGGTTGTTGTTGTGCAAAAGAAGTGATTATGAAAAAGCAAAAAAAAAAAAAAAAGAAATAAACTTGGTATGGAAGCGCAGGTGTCCGTCTCCCTCCGTCAACGGGGCAGTTTGGTTCCGAGGCTCCTCTTTGTGTTGTGAAATGCACTGAGCGAAAAGTTGACCTGAAGGTTTAACAAAACGGACTTCAAGAATCTGTCTGCTAATGAGTGCTCTGAACGCAGCTCAGAGGATGCAGAGATCACAGCACCATGGAAGGGTTTGGGTTGGAAGGGACCTTGAAGATCAGCCATGGGCAGGGACAAGATTCACGGTTTATCACCATCCTCAAAGGGAAAAACATAGCGAAAGGCTTGAAGGGGGGTGCTGCCGACACCCCCGCTGGCGGGGAAGTGGGAGTGGGCAAAGACTTCACAGAGGAAGATTGAAAAAGACGTAAAAAAATGAGAATAAATCCAGTTCTGGAAAACACGTGAGCTGCTTTTTAAGAAGGAATCCATTGCTTGCTTAAGGAGCTTTTCCTGAGAAACGATCCAGCCTTCCCCTGGGCTGGACACGGTGGGGGGGCCCTAACCCGGGGGACTTGGTGCACGGCCAGTGCTCCCGACCTCATCCCTGGGGCCAGATACACAGAAACATCCCCCAAAAGCCCCAGCTGAAAACAGGGAGGTTTGTAACCCTTGGGGAGAAGGTTCCCAGCAGCTTCCTGGGGTGCTGTGGAGAGGAACCCCCACCTTGGTGTAGGAGAAGCTAAACCGAGGGGAAGGCGGGAGGTGGGACATGTTCATTCCCAGGGCAGCTCGTCTGTAGGAGCGGGGAGGGCAGTGCTGGGCCCAGCACGGCGTCGGCATCCCAGCATTCCCGCTGCTCTTCCCACCTGCGCACCGGACGCCGCCGCCTGCGCAAACAGGAATTCTATTTTTGCAGCCTGACCTTCCTGATTTGAGAGATAATGACCTAATGGCAAATGCAGCATTGCTGCCTTGTCTCCCGAGGTTTGCTGAGACCAGGCTCTTAAAAAAACATGGATGTAGGGAAGTAAACCTCTGCATTTCCTTGGGAAAGCAGGCATAGTGCCTCGGAGCCACAAAACTCAAGACACATTAGAGAGACCAAGCACGGTCACCCTCTCACTGCTTAATTCGAGTCAGATCCTTCCTCCCCCTGTGATGTGAAGGAGAAAACCACAGAGGAGTGGGATCACGATGGGGAGAGGGTGGCAGGAGGAGCGGCAGGCGCTGCAGAGAGGCGCCCACCGCCCTCGAGCCTCGGCCCACGCGCGCAGCACCGAGAGGCCCTACAGACACGATGCTGAAGGCTTGGACCAGATCGTAGCACCCACCAAAATGCTTCTTCAAAGGTCAAGACCAAGCCAAGAAAGCAAAACGTCCAAGTAATTCATGGAAAGATCCCTGCAAAGTGCTCAAGCCACGTCTGAGCGAGGGGGAGGGATGAGCACAACGGCTCTTCCAAGGTGAATGCAAAAGCGCATCAGGGCAGGGGGAAAAAATAAAGATTTTGCAGAGTAATTTGCTGAAGGTTTGAAAAACAAGATGCTGTCCTTTCTCAGCAGCCTCAGTGGCACTGAAGCTGCGGGTCCGCTGAAGGGGCAGAACTGCCAGCATAGAGGGGACAGTGCCAGGAGGCAAATTCCTCCCTGCCCCGGGTGCTGGGAAGGAGCCAGGAGAGGTTCCCCTTGCCTGGGGTCTGACAGCAAAAGCAAGGTTTTGCTTTCCAAGAGGCCACAGGAAAACCGGAGCAGGGCAGGCCCAGTTTCCTTCTTTCCTGGAAGAAATAGAATTTAATGAGTATGAGCTTGGCTAAACCGGAAAGCGAGAAGGAACAGGAGGGAAATAGAGCTGGGTGCTGGTTGTGGGGCAGGGTTGATCTGGGTGGGGAGGGTGGAAAAAGAAAAGGATGAGCCTTGGGAAAAATAAGGACTGAATAAACCACTCTCAGGCAAGTTCATTAGAAATTCATGTCAAAAATACTCCTAAACCAGCCCAAACACACAGGGCAGCCACAGCACCTGAAGGAAAGCCCAGAAATAGCAGAAATTACCCCCAAACCTGCAAGAGCTGGAGGTGGCCGAGGGAAACGCCGGGGAGCAGAATCACAGCGCGACATTGAGTGCTGACACGCAGCAGCGTGTCTCAGGCGGACGGCTCAGGGACGGCTCCTGGGCTCTGCAACGGGCCGGAAAGTCCTGACCCCGGATCGAATGGTTCGTTGAGCGGTGCCCGAGCACGCTGCACCCCCGGGCGCCGCACTGAGCCCCCCTCCTGCTCAGTGCCTGAACGGCCTTTGCACGGGACACCCTCTGAAGCTTGCAGAGCTGAGGGATGGCTTACGGAGACCTCGGGTAGGAGAGATCCGTACGGAGCAAACCTGCAGACGGCCGCTGAATCCCAACACCGCCCCAGACACGGCCGC
>NW_010270849.1:12579-12867 GCF_000690775.1 Eurypyga helias
GGTGGCACTGGGTGGGCTTTGAGGTCCCTTCCAACCCAAACCATTCCATGATTCTATGGTTCTTTCTCTCTGCAGTTTTTATCAGGCCTTTTGGACCCAGCAGTGCTGGGAGCTCTCACGGGGCTTGGCCGTAGCATCAGCAGGAGGGAAGCATGGGGAAGCCGATGCCTGAAGCACTCCCTGGGGGCCAGGCCCAGCAGGAAGAGGCTGGAAGGTTGTTGGCAACACCTCAATTCCTCCCCTGAATCCTGACCAGCCCAGGATTGTTTGTTTTAAGATTATGACTCT
>NW_010270849.1:12946-13751 GCF_000690775.1 Eurypyga helias
TTAGCTCGCTTTGACGTCGCTTGTCCTCTTCCCCTGGAAGTGAGTCAGGCAGCCTGTAGCAATTCTGTCTCCCATGTTAAAGAAAGGTCAAAGAGCAATGAGGGAACAAATCCTGCATGCAACCACAGGTTTAAAGTAGTATGTTTTTGGAATGGTGCTGTGTGAAATACTTAAAGACAACTAAAGCCAAGCAGCATTTTACTGTGTAAAAACCAAAGGAGCCAGCACTGCTCCCATGCAGCAGCAAGTTTACTACAGTTCAGTTAGCCCCGTGCTCTCTGCTTTAAGTCAGGATCAGCTGAAATGTTCTTCACAGGAAGAGAATAGGGTTTTTTTTACCTACATATTTATTTTACCAAACAGATCCGTGCCATAAAATCCCTGGTTATAACACAGTTTGCCTTTCCCTCCATCCGTAAACGAACTGTGTATATCCCGGGGTGTTGCGTGTGAACAGGGGCTGTGTGGCAGTTCTGATTCTCCCATGTCGGAGGCCGCGTGACGCGACCAGCCAGCGAAGGGTCACGGTGCAATTCTCCATCAGCGATTCTGGCAGTTCCTACAGCGAGCTTCCGAGACGTGTACGACTACAGAATCCCAGAATCACACAGGCTGGAAAAGACCTGCAGGATTGCCCAGTACCATCACCCCAACACTCCCACACCCACCAGACCATGTCCTCAAGCACCATGTCTACACGTGCCTTGAACACCCCAGGGATGGTGACTCCACCACTTCCCTGGGCAGCCTCTTCCAGTGCCTGAGCACTCTCAGTGAGGGAGTTTTTCCTACTATCTAATCCAAA
>NW_010270850.1:0-19817 GCF_000690775.1 Eurypyga helias
CCATTCTATGATTCTATGAATTTTGGCCCAAACTTACAAAAGGCAGACAGCTGAAGTTGATTATAAGCAACAACTATATACATGTTTCCTAAATCATACTAAAATCCATCAATAACCTCTGGTGTGTCTAAAGACTTCAGGCAGGAAAGATTTTGACATAAAGATTCTTAAGTGTCTCAGCTTTTCCTTCAGTGTGTGCTTCTGCAATTTTCATCCTGGTGGGCCGAGAAATTGAGTGATTTTTTCCCAAGAAATCCTAATTTTGTGTTGTTCCTCCTGCCTACCTACTGCAAAACTTTCATTTGAGCTTATGTCTGTATAATTAAGAGCTGCCTGCAAGCATTTATTCTTACATCTTCTTTCACATGAACACTAGCAGCAAGCCAGTTCTGAGAAATGATCTAGCTGAAAACTTCTTAAACAAAGATTTTAAGTTTTGGCTGGATCGATTCCCATAACCAACTCATATGAGGACCAGTTCAGACATGAAAGATGGGACAGCATGCACCTCCCTGTGGGACTTACAGTGGGATACAGAGGAGGATGCGACCACACCATCACCACATAAAACTAGTTTGTGCTGCTAAGGAAGTGCAAGCAGGAATAGAGCGCTGGGATTTTTATTGTATGACTCTCAGGACAAGACTGATAAGTATTTGTCATGGTTTAACCCCAGCTAGCAATAAAGTACCACACAGCTGCTTGTCACCTCCCCTCACACCTCAACTAGTGGAGGAGGAGAATTGGAGGAAATACAAGGAAGCTTGTGGATTGAGATAAGAACAATTTAATAAATGAATATAAATTAATATTATAGAGACACTAATAATACTAACGATAGTAATAATACTAGAAAAGTTACTAATAATACGTAGTGAAAATAAAACATATTATACAATTGCTCACTATCCACCAACCAATTCCCAGCTAGGGCCTGAGTAGCAAGAGTCAGAGCCAGAGCCCGCAAGTGATTGCAGTGGAGTCCGAGCAAGTCCCATGAGCAAGAGAGAGACTGAGAAAGCCAAACAACCCACTAACTCACTAACAAACAAAATGAACTAACACATGAACAAATCAGTTATGGTTCCCTGGCCTACCCTTAGCTTATATACTGAGCATGACATGCTATGGAGTGAAATACCCCTTTGGTTAGTTTGGGTCAGCTGTCTGAACTGTGTCCACCCACACTGCTTGTAGTGAGAAAGCTGGGAACACAGCCGCAGTATCAGAAGCTGAAAAAGACCTTGACTTGGTGCAAACACTCCTTAGCACCAACTACAAACCACCAGTGTTACACAGTACTCTTCTCAAGGCAAATCCAAAGCACAGCCTCATACCAGCTACTCAGAAGAAAATTAACTCTATCTTGACTAAAACCAGTATTAAAAGAAAAAAAAAAAAAAGTAAGAAAAAAAATCAAAACAAAACACAAAAAAACCAACATAAAACCAGTCAGAAGAGGAGACAGTGGCTCCAGTGGGAAAGTAGCTTCCTCAGCTCAAAGAGGTTCAGATCTACAGGTCTAATTCAAGAGAATACATTTGGCTGGAGACTGACACGGTGTGTGTATGGAGAGGGAGCTGAAAAAAAGGACCATAATGTTCTTGTTCCACTGAAACCCACCTGTGCAGGACGTTTCAGTTCTGCTTATGCCAGTGAGCTAACATGTAGCAGGGAGCATTCCCGGGCCCTGGTGCTGGAATGTCCACACTGTTGCGCTTTCTGGGATGCACACTCTGGGATGGTTTTGGCACTGGCCGGTTTACTCTCCTCCAAGCAGATCCTGGACGTGGTTTGGGAGTTCATGTGTTCCAGGAGAAATTCCCACAAGGCGGTTTGGATGTGGCTACCCTGTTTTGGAGGGTAAGAGTGTTTAGTAGTATGAATACGGGCCATTCTTGTGCCATTTTGCCTGTGTGCCAGCAAACAGTTCCAGGCACCTCTAATTTCCTAGAATAGATGCTGCCTGTGGCTCTTATTTCTGTTCCATGAAATGTTTGTGCATTTTATTCAATGATTGTTTATTGCAAAATAGACATTAAGAAATCCCTGAAGAGGGCATCAGAACTAAAGTCTTCTCACTATCAGCCAAATGCCAAATCAAAATTCCAATTTTTTTCTTTTTCCAGGCCCTGTGAATCTTATGTTTCTTTCTGTATAGTGACAGATATAAGAAATAAACCCCAACAAAGGAGATAAAATATTTTACAGGGAAAACATAGAATGGTTTGGGTTGCAAGGGACCTTAAAGATCATCTAGGTTTGAATCTGAGTTATCCATCTGTAACTGGTTTCCAGTGCACATTGTTGCAAACTGTAATCTGGTTATAATCTGCTAGTTCAATAACTGACCTTTCTTTAAACAGACAGGCAGGGAAAGGATCCTGGGAGTTGAGCAAGCTCCCTCCTTCAGGATGCCCCTGAGTGCTTCCACCTACCAGCTGGAAACTAGAGTTGGCAGGACCAGAGTGGAGCCAGGCGAGAAGGGAAGGTTCCACCACATTTCAAGGACGGCTCTTTGGCTTCAACTACTTGTATGCCCATCCTGAAACTGTCCCCTGAGAAGAGATTCCAGAGAAGGATTGCAGTTGTTAGAGTGGCTGCCATGTGCCTGAACTTCAGACGTGTGCCATACAGCTGCACTGCACCAGTATTCCTCTATAGAGCTGACCTTAAGTTTCTGGAGTGACTTCATCCCAGTTAGCTATTCTGTCAGCTCCATGAATCTCCCAGCATGATCAGACAAATACACAATATATTTTATCCTTCCTAAATCAATAAAATAATATACATTTCTCAGTTTTTCAGAGTACATTTTCATGCTTTACTGATATTTGTTAAAACCAAGGTCCTTTCAGGTATTTATTTATACGGCATCTTACCTACCAGATGTTCACTGTAGAGTCACTAGGGAGACATTCATCTTCATGTGCTTCTAAACTTCTCTTATGATTCATGCTGCATTTCAATCCAGCTCTTCTTTTTTTTTTTTTTTCTGGAATATAAACATTCCCTTAGGTGCCCCAGTTCATGTAATTTCAATATAACCATGTAAACTGCTATATTAACCGTGTGCTGCACAATTATAGAATAAACAGCCCATTTTAAAAGTGAACTGCCAAAAAAATTTAAATTCTATTTAAAAAGTTTTTTCTACAAAAGCAAACATTTTCAAGGGAAGGGAAGGGAGTTTGGGTTTAATAGCATTCTGGATCCTCAAGTCCCCAAGAACTAAATTCTTTTAAAGACACTTTTTTTCATTACTACAGGACAGTTTATGTTTGAACTAACTGTGCTGTATTTTCTTTCCAAACCCATAATACATGCTGTACACCAAAAAACCCCAACCAACCAACCAAACAAAAAAACCCCCACAAACACCCACCCAGATTAAAGTTTTATCTGCTTCTAGCTATATAAAACCAAATTTTATATATTTCTTTTAACCTTAACTTGATCTCTAAATACACACAAAAGTTATAAGCCTGGTTACAGACACAAGTCATACAGAAAGATGGGAGATTTTACAGTGGACAAATGTGCAGTATTGGAGCACGATCTCCATCTCAAATAAGAACTCATTCTTACAACTATGTTCTACAACAATAACTCTAATTTCTTACAACAAGAGAGTATGTATCTTTATTGCTTGTGCTTTGCATCTGGGAATTTTGGCCAAACATGATGTTTTTCTGGCTCATGAAAGTCAGAGCACAATTTGAAAACACAGGGGAGCAGTTACATACAGTACTTTTGTCTCTCTCTGTCTCCACTTTCTCCCTAAACCAGTCTACATTAGACCCTGTCTCTAAAAACATCACACTCCACTACTTGAGTGGCCTTTCTCAGATGACAATACACTTGAGAGGCTACCTGCCTGTGTTCCAGGCAGGAGGCAGGTGCACTCTTCAGGAGGGTACAGTACGGATGGATGGATGGATGGATGGATGGATGGATGGATGGATGGATGGTTTCTCTTGCCACCAGGCAAGATGAGCTGCTTGTCCCTGGTCATGCTCTGAGCAGGAGATGGCATCAGAGGCAGCTCGAAGGAACTGGGTAAGAAGGACAAAAGAGGAGTTGAAGAGGCCTACCTCATTATTCAAATATTTCAGAATGACTTGGTGAAGTGCTGATACTTTGTTGTGTACTCTTCTGATTACACAGGACTATCAGAAAGATATGGCACATTCATTGGCATTTTGAATAGGCAACACATGAAAACTCATCCCAAGCAAATCCTAGAAAGTGAGAAAGGCAAGGTGTGTCCCTGGAGAAAAGAGTGTATCATATCATTTGACAGTAAAGTGAGCAAAACTGTAGGGGCTGTATTGCTCATTGTCTTGCATGTCTGTATGCAGCCATTCTTATGTCCTTGAAAGATATCCCGCAAATGAAAGTTATATCTTGGAATTCAAAAAGTGGGATTTATCTGTCTGAGAGAAAGCAAAAGCAAGACTGAACCGACTGTAACAAAACAAGGGACTCCAAGGTGGAATAAAGTAGTGGAGGAGCAATCAGTACATGAAATAACATCTAATAGCACCTCTTCAATATTTCTACTGAGCCTTGTCTGATGGAGAGACACATACAGTGTTTCAACTACATTTTCAATAGATATTGCAAAATAAATTGAGAAAACTTAGTACACCAATTCACATTCTGTTTAGACCTCCTAATTAAACACTTTCAAAATTAATGCTAGGGTAAGACATTTGACTGTTGGACAAGACCTGATAAGTGAACTGGCGCTAAAGTACTTCATTCAGGTGTCTGAAGTCAGGTTATTCATTCCCTTAAACCTTCATGTCATGTAGAAGGTCATGTAAAACCTATGAATAATATCAAATTAAATGCCCTAAGTCTTAAAATGCATTTAATTTAAAATACTTCCAAGTTGGACATAACAATTTAATTGTTATAGTCTCCAAACAGGGGGACATGTAGAATAAAAAAGAGAACCAGTGCCACAGCAATTGGTAAAGCTGTTGACAGAAGAAAGGTGCTGGTGAGTGTCTCTGACAAGATGACCACTCATGTAAACAATACTTGGTCAGATTTGTTTGTCAGCCACACCTGTCTTTAATAACTTTCACTGCCCATGTGGACTGCAGAAATAATCTAATTGGTGTGAGCTATTAATTTAACAGTATGCCAGCCTGCAGATCACTAGAACCACTGCTACTCTGAAAACACTTTGCAGGTGAACAGACTTGTAACAACCCACCCTTACTCCCATTATTTGTTGCTTGTATGTCATCACATTAACTTGGTGCTTAACCTCTCACTTTCTCCAGGCAGATCTACACTGGGAGGACTTGTCAGTTAGACAATACTCTAATGGGAAGCTTTGCACCTTTGGAAAATGAAGAATACATGGGTAGTTAAGAATTAAACCTTCTTAGTTTGTAGGAATTAGATGAAGATGGAGAGACTGAAGAACTAGATATAGAAAGGTTACATTGAAAGTTTAGTGCCTCAACCAAGACCATTTCACAACGGATATCCTAGCACAAAAATTGAGGCTGTTTAAGGGGATTTAAAGAATTAGTGTATTAAAAAAAAAAAAAAATTACATGCCACCCCCAATTACTAAAGATTACAATAACTGTCTGAAATAATAATTCCTTTAGTAAAATAAGAAAGAGTTGGTTTAACTACAGGGTTTTTTACATGTATTTTGCTTGAAGTGTTGGTTTTGCTATGCGAAACTTTTCAAAATTTAGGGATAGTTATTGTTTTATTTACTCTTAATGGCACTAATGGTCATCATAAACGTGTAAAATTTTAATGCAGCACTAACTCCTGAATAGAAAGTTCAGAAGTGAAGGCACAAATACTGACATTTTTACATCAATCTGTTAGTGTCTGAGTACCTCAGACATCAGTAACATCTGGTAACAGCAGCCTCAGGGGTTAATGCAATAAACAGGCAAGAAAACTGGACTATGTCATGCTTTGAAACGCTTACATCACACTTGACTCACAGCCAAAGGATTTTAGTGCTTGCTATTATTATTTTATTGACAATCAAATCACTTCAATTTATAGTTGCACAACCCTGTATATTGACAATCACGTTTTTACTATGCAGTGGAATTCTTCTGACTGACAATCTGTGAAGTGAATAAGAACGCTGCTTACTGCTTACTGCCCCTTACATACTGCTAGCAAGTAAACTGGGAAAAGGACTGATGCCCTCATTTTCTTTGGGAGACACAGAAACCAGAAAAATGTCCTTCTGACTTTTATACTCAAATATTGTCTCTTCTTTATTTATCAGAAGGGTGGCACAATATACACATTCAGTAGAAAACCAGTCCTTTCTAATGGCAGTTTTCCACTCAGAAGCATGCTGCTTACAGTTGAGACATTATTTGTTAGATAAGAAATAACAAAGGGATGAATGTAATCATAAGCTGAGGTAGAGGAGAGAAATGCAGTGATACAGTTCAGTTTTACTACATTAGTTATAAGAAAGCGGAAACATCAAATGATGCCAACTTCTCCTCCCAGCTATCTGCCAATGCAAATCTGTACCTCCATTCCTAAAACTTAAAATCCTGGAGCATTTTTTCCAGCAGTTTAATGAGCTATGGTCTTAAAGATGATCAATACATAAGGTGGGTTTTTTTTTCCAGAATCCTAATTTAAAAAGACAGTATTTTCAGGATTTAATATTTTTACTAGATCAGATTTAACATTTTCATGATATGAACTTGTGTTGGATTCCAATGCCCTTCTCAGACTGGATTACTGCAGTTTCTTAGGGGGGAACAATAGAGAGGAAACAATATCCATCATTCTCACAAGCATTCTCTTAATTTAGGTAAGTGTTGCTGTTCAGATGACAGAAGAGCTGCTGTGTTATCTCACAGTAAGTGCTAGACTCAGTGGGAAGCCTTGGAGTCTTGTAATAAGCACATGGCTTTAAATATAAGAGATTAGAGACAAAGGTGGTGTTTTTTTGTGTTCATTATCCCTTTCCTTTCTTCTTTCTTTTCCTTTTTAAATGGGACTTAAAATTCAGATCTATGAAAGTCATCATTAGCTTAAGAAAGTTATAACATGGCATATGAAATCGCAGAATCTTCCCAAATTTTAAAGAATAAACCACCTCTTCATCCAGCATAGTTTCCATTTGCACTCACCAGAGTATTACTTCTGCCCTCGAATCACTGCTTGCTAACATGAACTCTATGTTAAGGAGAAGGTTTCTGAAAAAGTGAATTACTGTTGAAGCCCCAGCCATGTAACTGCAGAATTGCCTCTGTGCTTGGGCTAGGCAGGGAATGTAGTATTCCAGAGAGTGCAGACTGTAAGGGAGAAAAGGTATTTGATGTACAACAAAAAGCCACAGTAAAAAAATGAGGAAGCTGGATCAAAACAGAGTACGCCAGGTCAGATCAGCCATGAACAATAGTTTTCTCTAGAAAGATCCAGTGTACACCCCCGCCCCAAAACATCTAATTTAAAAATTCCAGAGTAAAAATTGAATGTGAGGAGCAAATGTAAAATAGTTCTGTACTAATTTCCTAATGAACCAGGCAAGCTGCCGTCTCTTGTTACCGCATTTTCCACGCAGTTTTTCTCAAACTCATCTACATGCTGGGAAGCCGCAGACACATGTGGAGATGTGTGTTTCTCTCATAGCAGTCCTGCAATAAATCAGTGTTATCCCAAAATTCTGATACAACTTTATGTGAAATAGCTTAGGAGAAAGCTCTGGATTGCAATGAAGGGCCTCCAGGAGAAAAGACAAAAAGAAGAGGGGAAAGTTCAGAATTCCTCATCATACAATAGCAACAATCAGCTTGGAAGGGAGCTCAAGAGGTCTTCAGTTTAACCTCCTGCTCAAAGCAGGGTCAACACTGAATTCAGACCAGATTGCTCTAGCTGGGACTAGAAAACCTCCATGGACAGAAATGCTGTGGCCTCCCAAGGCAGCATGTTTGGCTCTTCATCCTCACAGTGAAAAATTACTCCTGTATATCCAGCTAGATTTTCCCCCCAGTTTGATTTATAATCATTGCCTTTTATTTTCCCACCTTGTATCACTCTGAAGGGCCTGGGCTTATCTTTTTGATGACATCCTTGTAGGTCCCAAAGCTGTCTTTTCTCCAGGCTGAACAAACCTGGCTCCCTCAGCGTCCCATCACAGTGCACACAATTCAGCCCCCTGGGAGCCCTCCACTGAACCTCCTGTAGTTTTCTGGTATCTTTCCTGTAACTAGGGAACCCAAACCTGGACCCAGTATGCAAGATGCATTCTGCTAAGTGCTGGATAAAGCAGAATAATCACTTCTCCTCGGGCTACGCTCCTGGTTAATATGTGTGCCTTCACCACTTGCAGGACACAGTCCTGGCTTATGCTTAACCTACCTTAATCCATGTCCACCAGGATCCCAGGTTCTTTTCAGTACAGCTACTGTCCAGTCAGTCCCTAGACCCAGACTGATGCAGGGTTTAAGCAGGTGCCGGGCTCTGTAGTCATCCTTGTTAAAACACTGAAGCCTGTGTTTTGCAAAGGGACGACTCATGATATGGAGTGGTTCAGGTTTTTTTTTCAGTTTGATTTTAAAGTGCTCCTAAGGAACTCTGATTTCAGAAAATGGAAACTGGACACTCCCTGTCCATTTGAGCCACGCACGTACCTGAAGTATTCCAAAGACTTGACCTGGACAAAAGTAGGAAAAAATCAAAAGTCTACCCAGATATCTACAGGAGAAGGGTTATTAGATTGTTGTTACAATTTAGATTAGACTTTCTCCTCTTTGCCTTTTCCTTAGTGTCATCCAATGGACTGTATGCTTTCTTTGGGCAACTGCATCTTTCATTTTTATTCTCAAAAGCTGTTATTACAGATACCTGCTCTTCCCTTTTCTTCTACGTCCCTGAATGAAAATTTTTCAAAGGTTTCCATCAGGATTTCCCTTCCATCCAGCCTCCTGTTGTTGGGGGACAAGATGACAATGGGACCACACTAAGCAGAGAGTGTGAGATGAACATCCTGGCGCACATGGTGTGAGAGTATCTCCACCATTTCTAGAGCCACCATCAGCATCCATTCATACACCCTTGAGAACAATGGATCAAAACCAATTCATGCTGAATCCTTTTGTCATCTGGGAAACTGTGCAAGCAGGGTATCCCTCTAATTTCCCGATCCCATATCCATTTCTAGTCCCATTCTGATGAAGCACTTTGAGACACCTCATTGCTCACACTCCACATCCTGCTTCTTTACAAGCATATCTAGTCACTGTTCATCATCGCTAATTCCACAAAAACCCTGATTTCTACTCAGACCAGCTGGTGCAAACTTATTATATAGCAATTATTAATGGGCTCACCTCCAATTTCATTGTCCTGGTGTTAAAAACAAATTTTACAAGCACATATAGGTTAATCCAGAGGGTGCAATTTTGATCTTTGTTAGAGAAAAAACATTGCTGGAAAGAGAGGCTGGCACAGGCCAACTAGCATACCATTCTGGCTACTTTGTTTTGACAGATCTCCCTATGGGCATTTAAAAATAAGTGAAGGTGTTCAAATCTATGCTTTGGCAAGAAGAGTCAGAATTTCACCCAAACTTAAAATGGAAAGTTCATATTAGGAGCCAAAATCAGGCCCCTTTGATGGAACTGTTGGACATAGATACACTAAATATACCTAACTGTAGTGAAATGCTATTTAGAGGACAACAGTAATGCAAGGCAACTTCTTTGAATTTTGGGATATTTGAATTTTAGTTGTTCTGCTTGCTGCAGTGATCAAATATCAGTCAATCTGTAAATATGAGTCTGGATTAAAATTATCTATTTTCTGGAAAATAACACAGAATTCCAAGTCCACAGAGCAGATGTATGTAAATGTGTGTAACAAGATACAAAAATACTTGAAACTCAATAATTTGGCTAAGCTAGATTTGAGGGACAGATTTTAGATCTATATCAAAACAATTCAGAGATGTCTGTGCCTATGATACTAGCTAAACCCTTTGAAGGGGTGATATATAAACAAATGCTCTTCTATTTAAATGTGCCCTCAAAATATAAATCATCGCACTTCTGATGAAACTTTCTCTCCCCTGCCTGTATGCATTTGTGTCTCTACCCATGTGCCAAATTAACCTCAGCACTGCACCACAAAGAATACACATGTGTATTCTTTGTGGTGCCTGCTGAAAAGCTTTCTCAGCATTCAAACACTGAAAATTAGTGAAAACCATCTTGACTTCTATTGCACTGCAACCAGAGGTACCAGTCAGATCCAGCATAATTTTGCTGCCTGCCGTTACAATTGTTGCAGCAGACATCCCTGCTACTGGTACCGTACGACATTATTTCAATGAAGATGTGACAAATAAATGCAACTAAAGTATGGGAAGTGGGGACAACAGAGAAGAGTAATGGTAACAAGAGAGTGTTAACACATAAATCAATCTGCCAGACTCTGTCCTTCCAAAGCATCTGAAAATAAAGCCAGCATTGCTCAAATGCCATATTGTCTAGCTACAAACACTTGCTTTCCTTTTGGAAGATTTCAAATCACAAGTTAGAGGAATGATCTATACAGAGAGAGAAAAATGGCAAAGATATGATGAGGCTTGTGGGAAGAAAAAGAAAGAAAAATGTTGAAGGCTGTATTAAAAACAAAGGATGTGATTCATTCAGGTAATTAGGAAGAGAAAAGTTGCCAAAACAAGACCGAATTTTGAATCTAGCTGTCTGTATGTGGGGACAACTGAAGACAAGGATTTGAGGCAGTTGAAATGGCTAGGGAAATTGTATAAAATGAAAACAACTTATGTGTGTGCAGGTGAAAGGAAAGGGAGCTGTGAAAATTATGAAAAGTCACAATAAGATCCTGGCCAGTATAGTTAACAATGCAGACAACACAAGGAAGGTCAACTTTGGAGTGTTGTGGGATTCTGCTTAGAAATATGCATGAAGAAGAGGTGGCTCCAATTAACTGCTCAGAGTGACAAAGCAAAATAGAAACATTGCCAAAACCTACAGCATCAAAAGAGACATCAGCCTCGGCTGTTCTTAAGGTGAAATTAAGATGCAAGCTACAAGCTTGTAAATGAAGGTAACTTGGCTATTTAAAAGCAATACAAAACACGAGCCAGCTGAAGTTTTAGGCTTCATGTTTCTCTTCTCTTGCATTTATTAGTCTGTCAGCTTTGCTGGGAAAGATCAGCCATGATTAATTTTTCCCAGTAGAAGAAATTTATAAGCCTCCAACTGTAAAAGTGTAGGGTGAATTCAATACCTAAATTTTATAGCTTTCTGTATAATTGTTTTATAGTTGAAATATAACCAGCATTTTCAGTTAGCTGGCAGTTCACTCATCACTTAATTCTTAGTTTCCTTTCCTCCCAGAGAATGAAACACTGCAGAAAATATATACTCTTTTTTATGCTGGTGATAGGATTCCTTATTTTCATCTGTCTACACAGATCACACTTAAGGATGGATAGAAAGAAAAATTCTGCCTGTAAACTAACAGTGACCCAAAATATGGTCAAAGGACATGTTTTGGTCAGGTCAGTTACTAATTTATATTAGCAAATTTGAACAAACTGCGTGACAGATTGTGAGATACAGTCTGCCTTTGAGTGTTTCTGCTTTATATTCCTGAGTATTGTTGCGGTGCTTCTCCAGATGAGCACTGACACTGCCTGCACTCTGCGGATAGTAATTCTCCATTTGTCACCTGTTCAAACACTGTTTCAAACGCATCGTGGACAGTTATCTGGTCATGTCTTTAACTGGGTATAAACAGGTCTGTGCTCTAACTTATTTTGAATGTTTATTATGACTGCACGGGTAGCAGAGCATGTTTGTATTCTCAGCATCTGGCCTTCTGAGTTCAATAAGGAAATGAAGACTTCTCTTCATGTTCAGGCGGGAGAAGTAATCAATAGCAATCAGCAGAAGGACCAGCAGCAAGATTACCCAGGCTTGTTTGTTGGCAGGAACACCACCAGATGCAACCCTGATAGAGACTGAAGTGGGGAGGGCAGAAAAGGTTATTTTTTAGGACTGTGGGTAATTCCACTGTTTCTGCATTAAGAATTGCACCTAACACAATGATATTAAGCTCTGATTTGTGCCTTGTGCCTGATACTGTGCATACCCCACATGAAAAGTTGAATTACTAAACAGAAATTCAGCAATGGGAACATTTTTACATGGTCTGTTAGACTTTCCAGTAGATCTGTACCTGATCTAGGGGACTTAGATTTAAAAATCCCGGGGCATTTGAGAAAAATTTTAAATTAGCAAGAAACTCTCATTCATACCATAAGAAAGTGTTCTCACATAGCCTCTTTTCCACCTAAAGATATCAGAGTGCTGAACAGGGCTTCAGAGAAGGATAGTGAGTATTGTTCCATTGTGCAGGCAGGGTACTGAGGCAAAGTCTAAATAGATCAAGACAGGCCACACAGCAAGATGGGGACACAGGCTATCCAGAACAACAGAGGCCCAGATCTCAACCTTTCTGCTTTGCCTCCTAAGTGAACTGGTCTAAACAGTTGTTTATTCACTGCAAAATAAATCCTCTGGACTTTAAGCATCCTCACTTCCCTCCAGACAGTCTGCATATTCAGTCAGCGTAAACTGAATGCACTAGATTTGGAGGTGTTCCACATCCCACCCGGCTGCAAATCTTTCCGCTGACTGAAACTAGAAATGGAAAAAAAATGACATATATCTTTGCACATGAGCAGTCTGAATGAAGTTGTCCGTAGCAGAAGACAAACTGTTTAAGCTGCTACCACTCTATCATTCTAGCAGATACATCAGTCATTTCAGGTAGATTTCCTGCTCCAGCTTGTAAGTAAAAACAGAAAACACAGCCAGGCTTTTCCACAGGTTTTGCCCAAGATCAGAGTAGCAGCACTGAACAGGATCAGGCAATGCCAAAATGGATAAAGTTATGTCATGAAGAAATTCTTCAAGGGGCTGTTTAACTCAAATTAATTTGTAAGTACTACCAAAATGGCTACTAGATATTTTGGGTTAAGTTATTGAAAGGAAGACCTGACTCCTTGCTCCTAACAATTCGGTAGTAATTTTTCAAATGCACCAGCTCTTGCACTCGAATTAACATCTCCTTATTGCCTTTTGGGTAAGTTGTTTGTGAGCGTCTTTTTGATTTGTGGTACTATTCTGCAGATCAGTCCTTCGGTTGCTTTGCTGATCTCCTGCTCTTTTTCATCTTACTTCTTTCTGGTCTGATGAATATTCGTTTGTAACTGCTTGAGGGCCATGTCTAACCAAGCAGTGCTTGTGAGTGCCACATGCTCCTTGGTGTGCCCCACTGGCACAAAACATGATGTGAACAGCTGCAAAGGGACTTTTCATTTTCCCTCTGCCTTCCCCCCAAAAAATTTCAAAATCTGTGTTACATATAAAAAAATGATCTAAATGGCTTCAGTGATGCATTTCAGAATGTGGTTACGGATTACTTTCTTCTGACATATGTCAAAGTAAAAGTGATATACCTGGGCTGTTAGAAAAACTTTCATCAGTACCCCATAATAGTAAAATAGATGGTTGTATACCATCCATGACACAATATTATATAAGAAAATAAATACTTTTAATCTCTTACAAGCTTTGAAAATATTTGTATCTTGCTTTTGCACTGTATTTTAAGTCAAAACAGTGTTAGTTTCATTTGTATTTCTTCCATTATGGCCTACAAATTAGAAACAACATTAGAATCAAATATATGGCATAGTATTTTCATTTTGTTATGATCAAGAGTAATTCTGACTGGTTATATCTGATTCATTCCCCACTAAAGGACATAAATTCTTCACTGGCACAGCATTTGCCTTGGTGATATAATAGGTCACTCTATTTTCAGTCCTGAGATCACCTACCAGCATGATAGGAGCAACTTTTAAAAGGTTAAAAAGGTCGTTTGCTTGCATACTTAATTTAGTAACACTAAACTTGATAAAGTGCTGCACTGTGACTGAGTAAACAATAAAGATACATATTTTCCTCAATGTACAATGGACCCACATGTGAATAATGGAGGTACTTATGCTGTCCAGAGTGTGAATAATGAGGGCACTTATCCCATCCACGGAGCACCGCTTCACTGCTGCACTCCCATCTGGGAATCCTGTGCCTTGAACTGGTGCATATATCACGGGTCTGCCCTCGGCAGCAGGCCAGCCCCTAATCAGGCAGGCACTTTGGATTGTTGTCCAACATCACCACAACCTGTCAGCCAGGCCAGGGATATGATGTACCGGTGCTTGAACAGCCGTGGGATGGCTCTGTGCTGAGCAGCCATTGGGAAGGATAGGGGGAAGGTGTTTGAAAAGTGCAAACATATTTTCTGCTTTTGATTTCCCACAGTTTAGTTCTCTCATTATTTTTTGGCTCCAGGAACATGAAATATGAAAGACAATGGCTTGAAATCACTGTCTCACATGCCCTGAATGAGTGAAACATTCAGGTTTACTTGACTGCTTTACTCATTGCTTGTTTCATAAATCCAGTCCTGCAGAAGTGTCATGACTCTAGAAGAGTACATATGTGATAAATGGTCACATATTTTGCTCTGCCCTACACAGATCACCATGGTTTTTGCATACCCATTTTAAAGCTTTCCAAAACCTTACAGCTATGGTAAGCTGGAGTTGCCCAGAGCCTGAAGAAGTTTGCATTTATTGTTTGTGATACAGAACCAAGCACCCTGATGACTATTTTTAGCTTCTCTTTTTTCTGATGCATTAACACTCACCAGAGTTGCATTACAAGATCAAAAGTAGCCATTGAAACAAAGTACAAACCTACAACCTGTTGAGTTCCCAGGATTTTTAGGTTTTTTGGTACTCTATGAGTCCACTTCCACCTGATGTGTTTCTAAGCTCACTTAAAAAAAAAAGGGAAAAAAACACCCCAAATTATTATTATTATTATTAACAAGTCCTACCAGAATCAATTTTTAAAATTTCTTACGATTCTAGAGAGAAAGTTCTGGTCCTGATTCCTGGTTGTTCTTGCCTTGGATCTCCACTATCATAAGAGTTACTATGAACTTACACAAGAAAAAGGGAGTAGTACAAGGAATTTCCAACTTCACAGCAAAGCATTTTGTATAGTAAAACAACTGTGTGAGCAATTGAAAGTACAGAAGGAGGTCAGAAAATATTTGGCTTTTTACCAGTTCAATTTGTGCCTGCAAAGCTGATGATTTTTCAACTTTTTACACTCAAACTTTTTGTCCTTGTTAACAGTTTTGTGTGTCTAATATTAATCCTTTCCACTAGGCAGTAAAGCAACCTCATCACATTCAGAACAAGATCAGATCCAAGCAAAATTCTAACACACACCCCCCCATCCCCTATTCTAATACTTCTTTTCCTGATCTTTGTGATAGACTGAAACTGAGCAATGAGATTAAGCAGTGAAGCAGAGTGGATGCAGACTTTCATTTTTCTCCTTATTGAACAACAATGATTTCATTGTAGATTGAAAAGTCACATTTTATATCTGTTAAAATAGTTGCCCTATATAAAAAGTATTACCTTACTCTTGTATATATATTTTAGGATTAAAGTCACAAAATTATGTTAAGTGTTAATCAAGCACTTTTAGAAGTCCGAATGTACCTGTAGAATTTGCCTACACAATGGAAAACTGAAACAAACAGAGTAGGTCTCCAAGGTAGGTACTTAACCCACTGGAATACCCTGAACATTAGGTACCTCTGTTCTCACAACTGAGAAGAGTCCAGATGGCTACCCTGGAAAAGACAAGTCTGCTTTGAACTGCTGAAGTTAAAGTGTTGATTCAGTCCTTGGAGTGAAAATGCACAGTGAAAATGCCTATTGAAATCAATCCTACTACCTTAAACACAGGAAAAGGTAAAAGCTAAGCTAGAATAAGAACTGCAAATTATTTCTAACAGGATTTATGTAAAAGATTTGTAATAGGATTTATATGCTGCAGCCTTTTGGCCCCGTATGGTGCACTGGAGAGGTGGCAGGCAAGCCATCACAACCCTTTTTATTTTTCTTTCAGTTGGCTGTAAGTCATCAGTCAGGTTTGTAGGGACACATTCTCAAAAGCTGGTTTGTTGGATCCACCTGCCAACCCTCATCCAGGCTTATTCAGATTGTGGTTTTATACAAACGGAGTTGCATAATTCCCCATCTGTGCATCCTAATAACAAAATACTTTTCCTTCTCTTGTCTGGCAAAGACTCTGTCTTCATCCTGTTTCTTTGAATGCTGAGTCTGCAAAGGGATATAAGCCCAGAAGCTGCTGACCATGTCCTGGAAGCCTTCACTAGGATCCAGTAACTGAATATGTGGCAGGAATTTTAGTGGTGCTTACATAGGCAAATAAGTTATTTTGTATCTCATTCAGGCATAGCTAAGTATATATCTGTCCAAATACAAGCACAGTAGCATTTGCAATAAATGTGGATATGCATTTAATATTTATAGCTTTTGGGTGCTAACATAAAAACCCCACTGAAAAAACATTAAGGGATACATTTTTCATCCTACACCCACAACATGCACTTCAGAAAATTAAATTATTATCTCTAGAGCCTGTTTTTGTTGGTTTTCCCTGCCATACTTTGTGGCAGAAACCAGTCCCATCTATAAGTACTTAGAGACTACAGTAGTATTTAGATTGTATTGTTTAAGCAATATGTCAACAACTACAAACTGGGTTTTAAAGCATGATGGAGAAAAATGTACTTAAGTGTCCATCATTTCCCAAGTCAAGGACATATACCAAGTCTTGCATCTGTGATGGCATAACAGCATGCAACAGTAAAGACTTGGCATTGATGGGAAAGAAATCTCTGAGGACAAGGAGCTAGGTGTCTTGATGAAAAAGTCCCAGCAGCATACATCTGCGGGCATGAAGGACAGTCACTGCATTTGCAAGAGTATGCTCTTGCTAGCAGAACAAGAGGACTGTTTGCTCTCCTATATTCAGCACCTGTGAGACCACATTTGGAGTACTGCCTCCAGCTTTGGGCTCCCTAGTACAAGAAAGACATTGACAAAATGGAGCAAGTCCAGCAGAGGGCTAACAAGACGATGAGAGGGCTGAAGCGTATGGTGTTTGAAAAGGAACTGACAGAACAGGGATTGTTCAGTCTGAAGAGGAGAAGGCTAGAGGTAGAAACTGTCACCTTCAACTACCTGCCAAGTGGTTACAGAGAAGAGATGCAGTGATATTTCGGGAGCCAACGGACACAAGCTGCAGCAAGGGAAAAGCAGCAGGTTGCCTAAGAAAGGCTGTTGAAACTCCATCCTTGGAGATTTTCAAAACTGGCTGGATAAGCCCTGAGCAATCTTGTCTAACTGTGAATCTATGACCTCCAGAGGTCCAAGAATTATTCTGCTTTTGCCCTTTCCTTCATAACCCCCCAAAAAATGACCCAAACAAATTAAACAGGAATTTTAGTTCACCAGTTCTATACCCGCATCTGGCAGAAGAAAATATGTCAATACAGGCACGCTGTAACGATTGAAAAAACATTCTTGTTCACAATCCTTCCATGAAGTACAGAGATGTTAATGCCTTCACGGTACAAAAAAAAAAAAAGATAAAACAACAGCTAGGTGACATGGTGACACTGCCACTTACTGAAGTTGATTGGTAATTTACAGTGAAAGGCGTTCATTCTGAAAAACATAGTCATCAAAATACTTTGTGATATTAGGTCAGTCAGGCAAACTTTTGATAAAAAATGAGCGCTATTAGAAACATTGAATTATTTCCAGCTTACCTCCTGGGTTCCCAGCATTTCCCTGTCTGCAACAGGAGCACTCCTTATGCCACAGGTGGCATAAGGGCATATGGGATGGGCAGATCTGGGAACTCCGCTCCAAGCCCTGCAACTGCCCATTGGTGAATGTCCTTCTAGACAACCTTGCACCCAAGAATGCTGCAGGAAACAGGGCTAAGTCAGCAGCCCAAACTCAGCATTGTTTCACCTTCAGAGAGCAAAATCTTCCCACTGGAAACAGGAAAAAAATCCCTATGTGTTCTGCCTAAATAGCCATTCCTACAGAATTCTTCATTAAAAGAAATTATGAATATGTTTCTCCTGTCTTTCACTTCAGACATGGGTTTACATGGATTTACTCTGTGTGTAGCTCCAGGTTTGAGCATTTCAGTAGCCAGCTGTGGGTGAGATGGCTGTGAATTACATCATATGTTAATACAGACAGGTATCTCTCAGACATTTTACTTGTGAAATTCTGGTGGGTTTTTTTTGTGGAAAACCTTTGAAGCTTTGTGGGAAATCTTTTAAGTGACATGATAAGCATCACAATTTCTTTACACAGTTTAGGAACTGCCAGAAGGGGCAAGAGAAAGAAAAGCAAGTTAAGATTATCCTCAATATTTCCAGGATTCAAAGCTGAAAACATACTGGGCACAAAGACAAGTGACTTAGGATCTGAGGTGAAACTCGACGTTCCTTTAGCCTGTTTAATCTTACTTGTCAATAGCATTGCTTAACCATTAAATTTCTCTGTTATTGAAAGATTACCTTTCAGACTGAGTACATCCACAAGTAAATGAATAATGTATTCCTTTGCTTTGTGAAATCATTCCCTTGTCTTAATGGACTACAGCCAAGGACTGTTTGTGATAGAGATGATTAATGCAGAAATCAAGTCTAATGTGAAAAGCCCTGGGAACAGTTACTTTATCTTTCAGGTTTTACTTCAGATGCATCAGGAAAGGCATACACATGCTTCCTTCCATGGGAAACAAAGTCCATAAATTGTTGTAGTAAATTCCTTATTGCTGGGAAGCTTCTATGGACAACCTCACGTACTATCATCTGGTTCATTACTCAGAGCTTTCAGCTGACTGTGACTATAATGCCCTCCCAAAAGCCCAACTATGGTCTTTTTATTACCTTGAGTATCATTTAGTTAGAAATTGATGACCAACATTTTGGTAAGAATTCCTGTTTCACTATACTAGAATAGTGCTTTTATTTCCCATTGCATGCCTTTGGAGAACGCTCTATTACCTTGTTCCTGCAGCTTCTTACACTGAAAGCAATAAGTACTGTTGTCATTTATTATTGATGAAGATAAAAGCTATATTCTCCTCATGACAGGTAAAAAAATTTGCACTTGTTCATGGCTTTGTCTGTCCTTCTTTAGCTTCGTGGTTCCAAGGAGAATTGGTGTTTGGAATCTCAATCTTTAGGTCTGCTAAAACAAACAATAATTAGAAAATCATTCCTCTGCTGTCTATCACTCCTGGCTACAAAAACTTCTGGAAACAGAGTGGAAAAACTATGTATCAGGAATTAGAGAGTCTGATTTCCTTCTTCTGATCCTATGTTAAAATGCAAATCTTTAAGCCAAGCATGATATTTTTTTTGCAAAGGACATTCATTAACTCTGCTAGCAAATCAGCAATTTCTTTCTAACTGCCCAATCCATTGCATTTTGTGCTGTTTACAGACATGACATTCCCTGCTATATGAGCAGAGCCAGTCTTTTAAGAGTGGACTAGTGAATCTGAACTTCTGAAACCTAATTGCAATTGGGTTAATTTAAGGTGACCTTTCAAACTTCTACTCCTTTTTTTACCAAAAAGATTTCTCTTGAGGCTATGTTAATCTTGGACTTCCCTTTTTGGAGAAAAGTAATACTTATATTAGGTCATAACAGCAATATTAGAAGGGATGGTTCAACGTGCTTTATTAGGAAAATCAATAAAATTTAATGTATTATTTATGGATCTGTCTAATTAAGTAGGTTTGTGTCGTGGTTTAACACTGGCTAG
>NW_010270851.1:0-214 GCF_000690775.1 Eurypyga helias
ATTTATATATACACACACCCACTGAGTTCTGCATATCCCACCGGGAAGGAAAATAGCTCTCCCTTTTGTTTCTGTTGTGTGTTCACTGTTTTTGTCTTTTTTCAGTGTAAACTGTACATCCCAGACGAAGAGAAGACGGCTGCAGCAGGGGCGAGCGGAGGAGAGGAAGGTTGGCATCCAGGAAAACGAACCAAAAGAGAAAACCAAAGGGGGA
>NW_010270851.1:309-2446 GCF_000690775.1 Eurypyga helias
ATGTGTGAAATGCTCCGTGACCCACGAGTTCCGGCGGCAGTCCCCAGGTCCTGCGGTTAAGTCCACGGCGCGCGTGATAACGTGTGTCAAGACATCCAGAACGTCACAGCGTGTCTCCAACTGTGCAAAGGTCCGAGTCACTGATTTTAGTGCAAAGGCAGTTCAGGTTCTTTTTTTTTTTTTTTCTCTTTTTTCAGTAATTTTTGGGGGGGGTTTTTCCTTTTTTTTTTCTTTTCTTTTTTTTTTTTTTTGTTAAAAAAAATAAGCCGTCCTCTCTCTTTTTTTTTCCCCAAAAGGAGGCACGGAAACCCAACACCAGTCCGCCCGCTGAGTGCATCACTTGTCCGTTAAGCTAAAGCAATATGTAAACATACAGGGCAGCGGAACCGCTGCCCAGCGACAGTTTGATCGAGGCCGGTGAGGGCAGGAGGCTGGTACTCCGGCAGCATTTCCTCGTCACGTTCATTTTCCCGCTTCTCGTTTTATTCGGTTTTACTTTAATTTGTTTTTTTTTTTTGTATGGTTTTTGTGGGCTTTTTTTTTTTTTTTTTTTTTTTGACGGGCCCTTGGAAAAACAAAAAAACAAAAAAAAGCCTTGGAAAAACAAAAAACCAACCAATAATATTAATAATAATAATAATCAAGTCAGTAACCGGTAAAGAGCTCATACCGACGCGATGACAATCATCAGGTGAGGAGAGATGTTGGAGATGCTGGCGAGGAGGTCCGGGGCGAGGCGGGATAGGTGGCTTTCCGAAAATTCGCAGGGTGGGAAGATCTGCAGAACGTAGGCAGGCTGCGAGGGAGGGGAGAGGGAGGGAAAAAACACGGATGAGAGACAACCCAGGGTGAGGGCTGGCCTGAAGTGTTTTAAAACGGGTCATTTGGATGATTTTGGGGGGCTGAAAGGCTCGTAAACCAGCGCTGTATAAAAGGGGAGTTTTTCCACTCCAGGGAGGGAAGAGCTGGCTGGTCTTACTGGAAAAGAGAGAAAAAATGCCCGTGAATTCCTGCTTCAGCAGTTGCTCCGAGTGCCAATGGCTCCACTGGGCCGCTTACACCCGTGGAACAGCCTAAATTTGGGTCGCAGGCGGAAGAAATGCTCCAGTCACCAAACCCAAGCGTTCGGGCTTTATCTGGCTTGAAGCAAGAAAACCCCAGGCATCCCGGAAAAGCCCTGAGGGAGAGACGAGGGCTCTACTTCCGACAGGGAAAACCAGCTGGACAACGGGTCTGGTTTGTTTGCAGCCCAAGACGCAGGGCTTAACGCGCATTTGGGGTGGGATTTTGTCTTTGAGGTAATTCTGTCGACTCCGCGGGGGCGCCGCAACGGGGGATGTACGAGCCAGCGCGGTGAACGCAGGGAGGGTTATTTCAGCAATAAAAACAGACGCTTCGACCGGACACGGGGTGGAAGGTCCCGTCTGCACCGACAGCGTTTGAGGGCCGTCCCTGCCGATACCTGGTTAGAGCCGGGGTTGGGGACGTTGATGATCCCTGCGGCCTGCTTGGCCTGCAGGTAGCTGATGAACGCGGCCTTGAGTGACTCCGTCTGACTCACGACGTCCTCCTGGTCTCGGCCGCAGGGCAAGGCCAGCAACAGGCAGTAGTCGCTCTCCACCTGGACGGGAACAGTCACCAAGTCAAACGTTTGCCGTTCCTTATCTGCCCCGGGAAATGCGCTCTTTGAGCGCCCTCATGTTACGGGAGACACGCGGAGAGCTGGGCCGGCCTCGGAGCTGGGAAGAAGGACTGAAAACTGCCCGTGTCCACCTCCCGCCTCACTCGAAGAGGCAGAGCCAGCGGGAATTTGTTCTGGGGCCAAGGAAGGGGTGATTGCCAAGGTTTCCTGACTCCACCGTTCCACGAGCGCAGCGCCATCCATACTACACCCTCTCTGGGACACGGGAATCGCACGGCTGTTACCGAAACCCCGAAAGAATGTGAGACCGGCAGCCAGAGCCCAAGTTTTCACGAGGAGCAGTGGGATTTTGGTGGTTAGCACAGCCCGGCCTTTCAGCCCTCCCCAAACCCACACCCTCGCCCCGTGCCGACCCCTCACCATCATCCTGCGCGCGACGCCCTCCAGCTGCGAGGCCTCCAGGCGCATGCGCTGAGCGATCCTCAGCGGCGGCCC